>NW_010564471.1:0-12600 GCF_000687285.1 Phaethon lepturus | reverse complement strand
TTACGTTATAAACCCACCCTGCCACAGCAGTATTTCCTCCCTCCCCCCCTCAAAGAAGTGGAATTTCCTCAGAAATTACACCTTCATGAGATCCAGGACAGGAAAGATTAATTCTGAAAATTATGAAATTGTCCTGTTTTTAAAGATGTATGTGTGTATTATCCTAGTCAATGAAGCAGGAGGAACTTTAGCAGCTTCTCAGCAGATGAACTCACTGAAATGCAGACAGTCTGAGATGCTGGGATTTAAAACACTGAATTCATGGAAGTGATCTTAAATTATTTTAGATATATTCTAAAAGTACTAGCTTTAATTTTTTTCTTCCTCGTGGCAGTCAAGGCACTTTGCTTAACAGGCCAAGAGACACAAGGAACAGTCTCCTGAAAATGTTTTTTAAAGTTCCAAAGTATTTTAGAGGAGTCTTTATATAATATACATGGCACGAAGACCAAATCGCAAACTTATGCTAATGAAACTGAACTGCCACAGACTGTACATGTCTCCTTCTACACTCTTAAACACCTATGTCAAAAGATTTTTCAGGCTGGAAAGTCAAACTCTCAGGCATTAGGAATGAGAAGTTGCAAGATTGCCCAATCTTAATGTCACTTGTCCAGTCCATGTAATATATAATAGTCACACAAACCTCCCTCTAACCCCTCCAAGTTGTGCTTCATTCAGTAAGCAGATGGCTACTCTTCATTTCTTTTTGGTCTTCCCATTTCTCATCTGGGCCTCCAGTTTATTTGACATGACATACTTAAGCTCTGCACTGCATGCACAAGTATTCACTCCCTTCTGGCTGCTGTAGGGATGCTCTTACTGTCAGTGTCTTTGCTAGACCATTTGCAGGTTCAGTGCTGCCTATTCCCACCCTACAGCCTGGGAGTGTGAAGTACTGAAAAAGGAATGCCAGAGCTGGCATTTAATTTTTTGGCATACCTAGAACCTGACTGCATACTGCACATAGGGAGCATCTGCAATCAGCATCACTCACTCCTGTGAGTGCTCAGCCATTCTGCAGATGTGTTCCCCGGATGGGCAGGAAAATATGTAGCTAATGGCTGTTTGAGAAGAGACTGATGCAAATGGTGGTCCAGCAGGAGACGTAGAGAAGTTGCCTTAATCAGGAAACTAGCCCTTCCTTTACTGCAGCTCCCTACACAAAGGAGACAAAGAAAGACCCAAATGGAGAGAAAAAAACTGTGCCTGCTGGTCTGCTGTGGGCCATGCTCAGCAGAGAAGTACTCTGTGGCAAAAGCATCTTAATTCTTAATTCGCTTAATTCTTAAGTGTGGGCTTAATTCTTAAGTTTCTGCTGAATTACTTAAAAACAAAACAAACCATGGCCAAATACATGAGGAGTGTTTTCTCCACCCATCACAAGTAAGCAACAGGCACATTCTGGCAAGAGGGCAACATGCCCTCTTCTTTATTTGACACAAAATTCAAAGGCTTGCTCCAAATTGTGGAAATGAAGAGTCAACAGAAAATAAATTAATTTGAACATGAATAGCATACTTTATTTCCTCTAAAGCTCTGCTAAATTCAACCTGAAGTAAATATCCAGAATGGAAAACTTTCAGTCTGCACAGTTAAAACAATTTGGCAAACTTGGCAGCAACCATAAGAAGGGGCCTTATAATGGGACATATACAGAAACTGTAGGTGTAGTTAACACATCTGCCTATGAAATGTGGAACAGGAGACAGATGCTAAGTAGAACACCAGATTACAGCTTCGCCCAGAGTGTGATCTGTATCTATTTAATCGGAGCTTATTATTATGGCCTGTCATTCTTTTCCTGCATTCTTTTCATATCCCACACTTACACTTTGCTACAGACCATGTGGAGAGAAAACAATAGAATAGAACACTTTCTTGAGGAAATATTTTTATCTGTATAAATTATAAAAAAAGAGGCAAGGGGGACTGTGAAAGAAAAGGAGCAAGGGCTACGAATGAAGACACGGACATGGCGTCTATGTTACATTTATTCTTTAATGTGTGTTGTACACAAAGAAATACAATGGGAACATGAAGGTGGCAAAGGTTGTACAAGATGAAAGAGAGTATATGGAGGGCATGGTAGATCTTGGAGTGATTGGAGAGGAATGAAAAGGAAAGTGGCTGAGGAGCTCTGAAGCCAGGGGCTGGCGAAGTGAAGACTGACAAGTCAGACAGTATATAGCTACCAAACTAGAACACCGCAACTAAACCTGCTCCTCCCTCTCCTTCACTCCTCCCTCTCTCTCTCATCTCTGCCAGAGAGAACATGAAGTTTTACTACATCCATTAATTTGTTTTCAGGAGCCACAAATTATGCTGTCATTTTTATCTGCCAAGTCTGTGCATGGATCTGGAATGCTACAGTCGAGCCCCGCTTTACGAGTACCTAAGTCAGCAGCACAGCCTAACATTTCAGCTAACACAGGCTCTCCTTCTTTTACATCACTTTGTTCAGACAGACAGACAGGAGGGTTTGGCATTTCTTCACCGCTTTGTTTCCTTGTTGCCAGGCTGAAGAACCTACCAGGGAATCCTTTGTGCAAACTCCTCTGCACCCCATCTCCTTCAAGGCAGAAAGAACCTTCTTCCTTCAAGGTTTTTTCTGCATAAACTCTCTTTGATAAATCAAATATTTCTTTTTCACTGCTTCTTTTCAAACCGAAGTTCAATAAACTCACACGGTGTTTAAAAAAACTTCTCCAGTCCCATTCTTTTTGCCCCAAATGCAAACAGCCAACTTGTAGCCCACCTTTTTGAATTGAGCCTTTCTCCCTGCTGCATATTCTCCGGTTTTGCCTAGTCTAGGATTGAAACACAGAAATAAAAAAGCTTCCGTCACCCTCTAGGGATTTTCTGCAAGGTGAGAACATCTTTTCTTTCCTGATTTCCTCCCCCTGCACCTCTGGGTGCTACCCAAAATATCTTAGTCTTTCTATACACCTGTGCGGGTGCGCACAAAGCCTGGAAGTCCTGGAAGTAGAATTGCACTAACCCGTGCTCCTTGGGGACTGCACAAACTGCAAAAAACTCTAAAAGAGGAACTCACATTTCCGGTGCTTGGATGAGGTTCTCTCCCTTCCCTTATACACACATTGCCACTTCATGAAGCTGCACAGTCTTTGTTTTGCTGGGGCCATGGTGCGTGCACACGTGGTTTATGTGGGCCTTGTCTAGGTCACATTTAGCAGCCGTCTTGGCCACCCTAACTACTCCGTACTAGATGGTAAGATATTTATGTAACTACAGGCACAAGGCAATCATCTCTTCTTCTGTCTTTGTACTCAGCTCTCAGCAATCAGACTGTGTGTTCAATACACCTATGTCCTGCTATGGGCTCCCACATTATCTGGGGTCTTGCCTGGCCAGTTATTATGGACAGTGTAGAAGATAGACAACAACTGATAGTGTGGGACAGGGTTCAAACTCACGAGTCCCACACAGTTTACGACACCCTACAGCCCATGTCTCTTTGGATGCCATTGTGTCCAGCCAACACAGATAAAATCTTTCATCCCATGATGATAGCAACTGCACCTACATGATGGCTACCGTACGCTTTTGGTTGTGCAAGCCAGCTCCTGTGCCAGCTACCAAGCCACTGTGTACAGTCCACCCAGGTGAGCACAGGGGCAGCTCTCCTGCGGCCGTGGAGAAACATATGGCTGCTTTCATTTGCAAATCCACTATCTCGCTGCCAGTCAGAGGAGAACCAATCTGCTGTGGGAAGATGGGCTGTGAGGTGGTTGCTGTGAAGTGTTCATTACCACTCCGTTGCTATCTTGTCTTATACCCTATCTCACGTGGCTTGCCAACGCTTGGAAGGTTACTGAAGACCAAGACCAGGTTATACCTGCATGTCTGCATTGGATGTTTTTCAAGGACTTTATATTCTTTGCTTCTTTACCTTCTACCTGACCTTTGTACTCTTTTTATAAAGAGAAAGATGTCCTTTCCCACTGCACTCCACAGACTGGTTGATGACTGTCAGAGTCCATTAATTATGTTTGTGGCAATATTTCATTTCAAGGATTTCCTGATCCTTCAGTTCTCTACAGATGGCAAGCAGAGGCAGTTCCTCTTCATGTCTCAGGGCAGGTGTAGAAAACATGGCAGAGATATAGTGCACAGATTTAAATGGACTGATCCTGAGCAGGGCTAGCACTTAAACAGGTAGATGATATCTCATCACCATGAAAAGAACAGTAGATGCTGGTGCATCCTGGTGAGGATGGAAAATGGAGGACTGCCAAAAGAGCACTCAGAGCAGATGGACAAACACAGACATCTGCACTCAGTAAACCAACTGCACTTTTAAAATAGCCGTATAGAATGTGCATTATCTCACCAGCTAATACATGCTAACATATTGTCATGTAAGTGGAGGTAATTTTAAATGAACCATCCATCCTCTTCCACTACCTTGTAGGCAAGTCTTTAGCACATGTTTTTCTAAACAGTCATTGGCAGTTCTATATCCCAAGCCTCAGCACTTTCAAAAAGGACAGAAAATTGTTTTGGAGAAGGACCAAACATTAACTGTTAAAACTCAAACAAAGGAGTATGAGTCAGGAAACTAATCTTTTTTTATATATCTGAAATGAGAAATGAAATTTGGTTTGGAAAACATTTTTATTAAAAACTGTAGCTGTCTGTACTCTGAAACACCCTGGAGGTCTAAAGATGATATCAGTATATAAATATTCAGGGCTTCCTGAATATTTCTTTTCAGAAAAGACTTTTTTTTTTCTCCTTACAATTTCTTTGACCTTTAGAAAACAGTCACTATTTGTAGCTTGATTTTTTCAAGATGTTCTCCGGTACATAAAGATGGCAGTGAATTCAAATTAAAAGTCAACTCATGAAACACCATGTAATAGTCAGAAGATAACATCGCTATAGGCAATATTAAGTGAACAGCCATTCAGAGCATTTTGGAGTATATTATATCCTATTCAAAGGCATTCACTTCCTTCAATGCTACAGCAAAAGTAATTTACAAGAGAGATTATATTTGAGCTATCCACAGGCATATGGATAAAATGCACAATACTCAGCTGTAACAGAGATGAGTCTTCTTTTTGCTTTACAGAGGACTGTCAAAAGGACTGATACATAAAAAGGTCTGTCAACGGCTTTTTTTTTTTTTTTTTTTTTTTCTTTAAAGGGAACAAGACTTTCATGAGCTCCCATAGAACAGCTGCAAAAATACCCTCAGTCTGTTGTCTGGAATTCCTGAAGGTGACTTGTGGATTTGGGGCTAATGAAACGTTGCAAAATAGCACTCACCATGTTGTAAAATACCCCTAATGGTTTATTAGCCTCTTACAGGACAAAAAATGAAAGGTGTCCAAGCATGTTATTACAATTATATAAAGCACAAACTTAGAAAGAAACAACGTCAGAACAGAACCAAACTTAGAGAGGTTTCTCTGTAACCTCAAAAGTGGATTACAGATGATTTATGACATTACAAAGTGATCACTGGAGACCTGGGGTCCAATTAAAGATTCCCACTGGTGTAAATCAGTATGCTTTCTCATGATTTACAACAAAGCAAGATTAAAATTTGGTCACCAAAAACTTATTCCACTTGACCTTATCCAGCACAAGAATTTGTTCCTGAAACAGGGCTAGCTTATTCCACGGAGAAGCCATCTGATAAGGGTAGCAGTGAGTAATAGATTACTTAGGGCTGAGAGCAAGGAGAGGGCACTGAAAGAACTGGTCTTTCCAAGGTTCAGAAAACACAGTATGCATTATATATCATACAGTCTTTTTGATATTTCTGTTTTTCTACCTTTACAAGACAAGATTTAGTAAAGTACAGGAAATTACCCTATTTCTAAATGAATGACCTTGTATGCTACCTCTTAGCTGAATAAAGAGGGAAGCTGTTTCCTCATAAACAAAACTGCAGTTCAATAATTTGACTTTTTTGGGGAAAAAAATCACACATTTGTATTTTTGTCAAATACAAAGCAGTTTTAATGATTTTCATTTACTGAATGTAGCTTTGTTTAATGTGTTCCATTATATAAAAAATTCTATGGCAGACAAAAATAATCCAGTGCTACACATGGGGAGAACAACCAAGAAAGTTTGCAGGGACATGACAAATGTTTTTAAATTCCTGGGGAAATGTTGATCCAAATTGTAGGACAGTGCTTGCTGATACAATCGGTACCAATGGTTCTAACAGCCATGACACAACTGTAATTGGGTTTTCACCATGTTGCCAGTGCAGAGAAGAGTTTCCCCCCTTCTCACTGTTTCCAGGACATGTTCCATGAACAAAGCCCATGTCCATCAGACTTCCTTGGGACAAAGACCCGTTCCTGGACAAAGATAAAAACATTTCCTGATGTAGATGGACTGTATGGACAGACAGTCCCCTTCAACCTTAAATCTGCCCAGTTTAAAGTACTTAAGTTGGTGTTCTGGGAAGAGGATGCATAGGGCTTTCCTGCTGGCTCTTTGATTTTCATCCACAATGACCACAAATGCCTACTTGTTTCAAAAGAAATGTAACTTGTATTTCTCCTGTGCCTTTTGAGGTGTGCAGTCTGAGCACATTAACTTATTTATTACATAGCTGCACCTATCCAATGGAAATTCTCACATTCAAGGACATCCTGCAGATGTGAACATTACTGGGAATACACTGAATCTAAAAGTAGAGAAAAATTATGGTGCTTTTCACCTGTGATCAGGACATTTTCCCCACAACATTCATGTTTTCTGAAAAAAACCCCAACTGTTTCTCTTTTGCCAAGTTGTGAAATCAAAACCTGTGAAGACAAAAGTGTTTTATTCCTTGATAAATGGTGCGACACAGTAAATGCTAACATGATAATGATAACAGTTATAATTCAATATATGTTAATTACTTTTTCAAAAACAAGGAAGAAGACAGGAGAAAAGAACAGTTTCTCTTCCCTGTTATCTCTACCATTTCTCCTCCATTTTCTTTCCTTCCTATCTTCTTTTTTTTTTTTTTTCTTATTTTTTAAGGAACGGATGTCTTGCTACCTCTTGCCTAGATCTTCAAAGTATTATATTAAATCTAGTCCTCAGTTTCAAGGTTGGTTACAAACCGGGCCTGGTTTGACTAAGACTCTGCACCAGTCACTTACACACTACCATCTCATGCTGGATGAACTCTGTCTGCCTAGTTCTGAATCCCCTCGAACATCAAAGGTCTAACTCACACTTCAGGGTTAGCAGGGTCACATTCCACCTAAAAGACGACTAATAGTGCCTGAACCATTCACAACAAGTTTCTTGTTTGACAGTTTTTGCCCCATTTTCTGTTCTCAAATGATGTGCAAGCAAGCTTATATTTTGTCACATTCTTTAATAATTCACTAAACACTTTACGTGACTTCATTCAAAGAATGGCTTGCTGTGAACTATCTGCTCTGAGCTGAGTTGTAAGCCTTGAATATTTGTAGTGTGCCATTCAGGCTGCAATATTCCACCTGGCAGTAACTCCTGGTCTCTGGAAGGTTCCCAAATCCACAGAAAGATTTCAAGATGGCCACCCAAATGATCCTGATGCACATTCCCATAGACATACACTTAGGTATGAGTTGGTACAATGCTTTGCCTTTGACGAGTAATTTTGTGAAGGGAAATTCAGTTAAGAAAGCTGGCAAAAGGCAACCAGAGAGGCCATAGCAGTATCAATAAATATGGTCACATATTCAAACTTCTCTGCTGTTTTTTTCCTAAATGTTAGCAGGGACTGAAAAAAAATGCAATCAAGAAAGGGCCTGAGAGAGAAAAACGTAAGGAAAAAAATGGAGCCATACAAAAAATAAGCATAAAGATGTTATCACAAAGGGGCAACCATTCCACAATGCAATAAAGAATGGTGAAAAAAATATGAAAGACACTGGTACTACCTATATGTATGTATGATCCTTTGATCTCACCTTGAGGAAACTCACTACCTTTCAGTAAATGTCAGATTAGCCACATCAGAACACACTGCTAAGCTTTTCAGTGTATGAGAATTCACTCCAATTGAGGAGAAATAACATGTTGGAAGTCATAAGGCCCAGCTAACCCAAAGCAAGCAATCACTTAATGATCCCACTTTTCTGTCAAAAAATGATGCCTAGAGCAGCTGTATAACTCAGGATAAAAATTACTACAAAAAAACTATTAAAAGTTTTCAAGCAGGACTAACTTTGCAATCCTAAAAGATGTACCATGAGTGTACTGCAAAACCTCATCTCTGTACCATTTCTATAGCATCTTCCCACTGGTATGAAAGAAATACAACGAAAGCAAAAGCAAACTTAACTCAGACCGTTGCTGGAACAAATCCAACTTGGACCTTAAGAAAGAGGCAGGCAGAGAATAGGGAACTTTCTCTCTTTTACAACTAAATTAAAGAAGCAAATGCCAAATGTGGAAGGCAAGTACAGGGTATAAATTTGTAAGGCTGTTCTTCTCCTAAGACATGAACCTTCATTGAAGGAACACCCTTTCCACTATTTCTAAGCTTTTATATTACAGCTTGTAGCCCATAAGCACAAACAGGGTATGCAGCTTAGGGCAAAGACTGTGAACAAAAGGAAGGAACAGGTACTAAATAGCTTTGTGGAGTGAATGTAGAAGAAGAGAATGAAGTAAATGTAAATGCTATTGACTGGATTTTAAAAGAATCGTTTGCAACGGTGTTCTACTAAATCCTAACCCTAGTCTGCTTTAGCTCTACTTACGGTCTGAATGCTCACGCATCAGATAAAAGTGACTAGACAATGCTACATAAACAGCAGTTTCACCTGCAGCATAAGGAACTGAATTGCCATGGGTATCATGAATAACTAATTATCCAATAAGTACTGTAATAATTAATCTTATGAATACCACAGGAATTAACATTGATAGAAAATGGCCTGGGCGGGAAAATGAAATATAGCTACACACAATGGTATTTAAAGGCAGTAAAAATTTGCATCACTTATAAGAGATGTTTCCAAACAAAGAAATCTATTGAAAGAAAGTGGTAGAAACCCCTTAACTTATCACTTAGGACATTCAAAGTAAGGCCAAAATAAACACTGGAAAATTTAACACAATGACTAATCTCACACTGACTCCATAATCTTGCAATAGGGATGAAGACTGTTCCAAAACCTCTTTTCCATCTCTAATGTCTAATATCTGTAAGCCTCTGGACATGTTTGGGCTACCCAACCATGGATATTAGGTCTGGCTCCAGAAAGCAGCATGATGCCAGCGTACAACTCAGTTCCCAGAATTTGGGAAATCTCCAGAGCACTGCTGTTGCTAACCACTTTCCCAAACGTACTGACTTTAGTCTCATCTTTACAGTCTCCCTAATCTGATCCATCCCTTTTGGGGAACTTTGAAAAGAGCAGTCGCCTCGGGCAAGCAGAAAGATGACAGCATAGCTCACCTCCACGATGCACAAGGAGAATGATTACTAGAATGATTACTGTTTGTCAGGAAGAACAAAATACTCATTTGCAACACTTCTGAGAATGGCTGGTGGCTCAGTGTATTTTGATGTATCAAAGCCCAGAACACAATATTTCACCTGAAAAGAAAACCACAGTTATTATGCGGTGTTGTTACCCAGATCTCTCAGCTCAATATTTTAATGCTTATTATTGGCACAGTGACAAGTTCATGACTGATTGTGTTTCTCCATCATTTCTGAAGCCCTTAATTTTTGTTAGCTGGAGAAAGGGGATACGTTTTCAAAGCTATCCATGACTGTGAATGATTCCTTTTTGAATGTCAAACTAGAAAACCTGATTTTCAAATGTTAGGTGCTTGACACATTCTGAAACTCAGGCTGTCTGGAAAGGTTTCAGACTGTGCCCCTAATATGGAAGTAACTGAATCATTCATCACTTTTCCAAATTAAACTGTTAAGACACAGACATTTTTCTTTCATCCTGGCATTTGGATACCACAGCTAAGGGCGTAGTAGAGGAATAGAGCGGAACTCTACTCACTGCTTTGACATCTTTTAATTTTAGGTGAAGTGTAGGAAGAAAGATGCATGTACCTACATGAATGTAGCTGCTGTTCTTGTCATAAAATCTGCTAATTATCCAAGCTACCTCCCTCCATATAAAAATCCATCTTAATTCATTCATCTCCTCTGGTATTTCAAGCAAATGAACTAAAGGGAGTTTAGGCCACTGACCATACCAAAAGTGGCACTGATTAACTAAACCTGCCTTTTAAAAGACCTAGTTAAATCAGACAAAATCCTTGCCCAAGCACACTTAAATTAGTTTATTTATCAAGTAACACTGATTTATTTGAATTTGGTAATCTGGGTCAGGACTCTGAAATATTTGTATGCCTACTTCATGTTTAGCGTTCTATTTAGTCTATACACATTTTGTTTTAGTACAATGAAAGAATGAAACTCGTCTAAGAAGGTGTCATAAACAAGTCTGACACTCTTTTATAGCAGGTCAACTCAATAAAGACATCACCATTTCTTGATGATATTAAGCCAGCTGTGCTTAAAGAGACCTATTGAAACACACCCAAAATCAGTTTGCTAAGTCCAAATTTATGTTGAATTTATTATTTTAATCAAATTGTTTTGAAAGACAGCTTTATTTTAACCACAGCTACTTTTGTGTGTAAACAAGGCCTTAGGCAAATATCAACACAGGATACATCAAGGATACCTACTAAACTGAACAGATTGAGGATATGCTTTTGAATGGTATGTTTCACTACAGCTATCTTCAAATTCTAATACAGAAATTGAATTGGGATGTAGAAGGAAAGCAAATTAGATATTACCCTTCCAGAGTACATGTTACATTTGTGTTGGTGTAATGTGAAACCACAAAAATGAAACTGCTACTCTTATTTTCATCCTTCAGAGTGGAACTCTGCTTACCCACCAAGCTACTCATTTCTTCATGCTTCTCGTATATGAACACTCAGAATTCCCTATTTCTTGCAAACTTGTATTATATGAATTTCAAAGAAGCATATCCAGATAATGAAACACAAACCTATTAGCTACTTCAGGGAATATCTAGTTGTAAGCATTTTAAAAATCTGAAAAAAAAAAAAAAATCATCAAACCAAAAATTTGTTCGAATCAACAAACCAAAACCAATCACCAAACAAAAACCATCTAACTGCTTTTGTGTGTATATATGTTGACATGTCTAACAAAAGACTCTCGTCCTGAGATGGTTGAAATCGGTTTGACACAGTGACAGCATGTGTGGTTTACACTGATCTTTGTAAAACACAGTTATTTAAAACCTTTATCTAACTGGCTTAACAGGTGACCAGAAATCTGTTGCCTTCACAATTACTTTTGCCTTTGTTAGGACCAAAAAAGGGTTGGATTCCTACCCTGTTCGTAGATTTGTTTTAACAGCATGTGTGGTCTAGTTTGTAGTTTAGATTGGAACAGAGTTCAAAAAAAGCAGAAGTCCAGCAAAGTATTGTGCAATATTTCCATGTTTACTGTACTGGATGCACTGGGTAAATACTCTCAGTGATACTTACTATTTGATATATAAATAATAATCTCCGACTTTACAAGGATGCTACTCAATTTATAAGCAAATATTATACATGGAAAAGGCATATTAAAAAAAAAGGAGACACCGAATTAAAAATATATTTAAGGCAAGCTTATGCATCCTCTCAAGTGGATGAACCTCAAGTCAGGGACTGGGGGAACAAAGTCCCTCCCACTGTAAGAGAAGATCAGGTTCAAGACCACCTGAGGAACATGAACATGCACAAGTTTATGGGACTCGACAAGATGCATCCCAGGGTTCTGAGGGAGTTGACTGATGTAGTTGCCAAGCCACTCTCCCTCATATTCGCGTGACCAAGCCACTCTCCCTCATATTTGAAAATCCATGGCAGTCAGGGAGATATTGCACCCATTTTTAAAAAGGGCAGCAAGGAGGACCCTGGGAAGTACTGGCCATTCACCCTCCCCTCTGTGACTGGGAAGGTCACGGAAGAGATCCTCCTAGAAGCTATATGAAGGCATATGAAGGACAGGGAGGTGATTCATCACAGTCAGCATGCCTTCCCCACTGGCAAGTCCTGCCTGCCTGACCTAGTGGCCTTCTATGATGGAGTGACCACATCAGTGGACACGGGAAGAGCGACTGATGTCATCTATCTGGACTTCTGTAAGGCCTTTGACACAGTCCTCCACAACATCCTTCTTTCTAAATTGGAGACGTAGGGATTTAATGGGTGGACTGTTGGGTGGATGAGGAATTGGCTGGTTTCCCATCCAGAGAGTAGTGGTCAATGGCTCAATGTCCAGATGGAGATCAGTGATGAGTGGTGTCCCTCAGGGGTCCATACTGGGACCAGTACTCTTTAATATATTCCTTGATGACATAGACAGTGGGATTGAGTGCACCCTCATCAAGTTTGCAGATGATACCAAGCTGAGTGGTGTGGCTGACATGCCTGAGGGACGGGATGCCATCCAGAGCATGGATGGCACCTGGATGAGCTCGAGAAGTGGGCTCGTGTCAACAAGGCCAAACGCAGGGTCCTGCACTTGGGTCGGGGCAAGCCCCAGTATCAGTACAG
>NW_010564470.1:12688-14932 GCF_000687285.1 Phaethon lepturus | reverse complement strand
ACGAGGGGTGGTGGGTGGGAGCGAGCCCCCGCGCCCCGCTGCGAGGGTGGGACAGCCGTCCTCACCTCCCACCCTGCGAGGGCAGAGCTGGGAACTTTGAAAAATAAGTGCTGGCACCGGAGGAGGGCAAGGAAAAATGAAGCGGAGCCCTTTCCCCACCTTTCCAGGCGCTGCCCCCTCTCCAGCCGACGGGCCGTTGGGTCCGAGGCTGCGATGTGTCATCGCTGCCGAAAACTACCTTATTAGGAGAGAAAGTATCGGTGAAAATCAGTTCTTTCCTTAAAGCCGTTGCCGCGAGCCGAGGGCTGCCTGCGAGTGCCAGCCTGCGCTCATTCCTTGGGGGATGACTAGACATGAGCTCAGCGGCGTGGCCGGGAGGTGAGAGCATCCTCCTGCCAAACCCACCGGCCCCGGCTCCTGGAAGCAGCAGGGAAAGCTCCAGCTCGTCCCCGAGAGTTGTCCTCTCCATCCTACCCCAAATAGCACCCGGGTGAATGTGAGACGCGCGCGTTTGGTGGTGGCAGCTGCAGGTACCGGGGCTGGGGATAACGATGGGATCGGATGACTCTGCAAAGAGGAGCTCGCCGGGCTCCTGCTGCAGGAGCTGCGGCTCGTTCGGGCGCTGCGCGTGCGGTGCTTTACTCCATCTCGGCCATCTCGGAGCCTGCCCGCGCTTTAACAGCACATTCCCTTGCCGTGAGGTTATGCCACATTGCTAAAATCCTGGCAAGTTTTCCCGGGAGTGCCCACACCGGTCACACCGGTGCCGCCGGGGGAGATCAGCCGCTACACGGTGGCAGTTCATGTCGGCACCAGAGTAGCTCTTGGTTTTGGGGTCCAGGTTTGCATCCCTCGCTCTTTCTCCGTGGCAGTCACTTTACGAGGGTTTTCTTCCCTTGTTTCGGCCCCTGCCAAAGCCGACAGTTTGGGTCAAAGTTGTCGTCAGAGCGTGCAGGGGCAGCCCTGCCCGGTTTGCACAGCCCCTGGGTGACACGGGGACAGTCACGGCAGCGGGGCTGCGGCGAGAGCACCCCCAGCTCAGCCTACTGCGGGGCACCCGCATCTCGCAGGGCGGAGAGGAAGGGCTGAGACCTGTTACACTCATTGCTCTGGTTCATGTCTCCCCTCCTTTCCAGGGACCTGATGGCAGAGCCCGAGCCCCCTCCAGAGCTGCAGCTGGATGAAGCCGGAGCATCCTCAGCCCCACAGGGAGCGGCTGCAGGCATTGCTCCACACCCAGACCTTTCAAGCAGCCCGTTAGAGCCGGTGGTGGGCGTGGGGGTGACACCCCTGCACGGGGGCAGCCCAGACTCCTGCCAGGAGCTGCAGGCAGACAACAGGGACGCTCCCTTGGAGCTAAACATGCCAGGGCCCCAGCTGGACGAGGATGCGGCTGGGGCTGGGATCCCGCTGGACGTGGACGTGGCAGGGATCCCGCTGGATGTGGATGCAGGTGGGGCAGGGATCCCGCTGGACATGGATGCAGGTGGAATAGAGATCCCACTGGATGTGGGTGGAGCAGGGATCCCACTGGACGTGGATGCAGAGGGAGTAGGGATCCCACCGGCCCCCCAGCCGATGCAGACGCAGATGGGGCAGGGATCCCGCTGGATATGGATGCAGAGGGTGCAGGCAGCCCCCTGGACGCGGATGGCGCGGAGCATCAGTGCCTCAGCCTCGAAGAGCTGGGGGACTACTTCCAAGAGTGCATCGAAGCCGTCGAGCAGCTGGAGAAAGAGAGAGACAGCCTGATCGCGGAGCTCGCCCCCCCCCAGCCGATGCAGACGCAGATGGGGCAGGGATCCCGCTGGATATGGATGCAGAGGGTGCAGGCAGCCCCCTGGACGCGGATGGCGCGGAGCATCAGTGCCTCAGCCTCGAAGAGCTGGGGGACTACTTCCAAGAGTGCATCGAAGCCGTCGAGCAGCTGGAGAAAGAGAGAGACAGCCTGATCGCGGAGCTCGCCCAGCTCCGGGAGCCGGCGCTGCAGGAGATCCGCCATGCCCACGAGGAGATCCAGGCAGCCTGCCGGCTGCTGGCCAAGGTGGAGCTGGAGAGGGACAACTTGAAGGATGAGATCCGGCAGATCAAGCAGAAGCTGTTCAAGGTGACGAAGGAGTGCGTGGCTTGCCAGTACCAACTGGAGAGCCAGCGGCATGACCTCTCCCAGCACGCTGCTTACCGGGGCGAGCTGGAGAGCCAGGCTGGGCAGCTCTCCGGCGAACTGTCCCGGTTGAAGGAGAC
>NW_010564470.1:6977-12595 GCF_000687285.1 Phaethon lepturus | reverse complement strand
GGCGGGAGCCGCCGCCGTGTCGGCAGGATAACCTGTACCTGCAGGAGAGCCGCCGGCTCTCCATGGAGTTCGAGAGCTTCGTGGCGGAGAGCCGGCGGGGTCTGGAGGAGCACTACGAACCCCAACGGCTGCGGCTGCTGGCGAGACGCGAGGCGGGGGTGAAGGCGCTGCAGGAGATGCAGGGAGAGATCCAGGGCATGAAGGAAGCCCTGCGGCCCTTGCAGGGGGAGGCCAGCCGGCTGCGGCTGCAGAACCGGAGCCTGGAGGAGCAGATCGTCCTCGCCAAGCAGAAGCGGGATGAGGAGGTCGGGCAGTACCGGGTACGCGCTGGCTGGGCACCCCTCGCACCCTCTTCTTTCGAGAGTGGGAGCCGTTGTTTATAGCCGGTGAAATGTGGATGCTGAAGGTCTTGCTCGTAGGGCCAAGGGGAGGAGCGGGGTGGGTGAGGAGAGTAATGAGGTGGAATATCTCCTGCTGGTTAAAGTCAAATGCATCCCCTTCCCCGGCACTGGCCAGGCGAAGCAGCAGCCCTGGGCACAGGGCAAACCCAAGGCTACAGGGATGCGGTGGGAAAGTGCTGGGGACTCGCCTGATCAGCTGCCAGAAAAAACTTTCGCTCGATTATATTCTCACTGGGTTTTGACCTGCGCCTCGGAAATGGCCCCAGCGAGCCAGGACGAGGTGGAGGGGACGGGGGGTTTCCTTCCCGGAGCGGGTCGGTGGCAGCGCGGAGCGGTGCTGCTGAGCACAGGCACTGCCCGTTTCCCGCAGCTTGCGGTAGCGTGGGGGCTGAGCAAAGGCGCTTGGAAAAGTCAGTGTTAAACGCAGGTGGCTTTTCTTTAAAAGCCCAGCCCTGCCGGAGCAGATCCTGCCCTTCCCACTGCCAGGAAGGGTCTCACCTCCTGCGCCTGCAGCCCAGGGGCCGGGCTGCCTCCGAGCGGGTTATTTCTGGCTGCGCCAGGCATTCCTCCCCCCCGGCACCTCGTCCTGAGAGAAAAGGCAATTCAATATCTACAAGAGCACATTTGGCAAAGAGGCTCTACAATTAATCTCCCCAATTTCAACACTCCCTGTTCTCGGCTCATAATCGCTGCCTCCTCCCAGCCTGGCTCTGGGCAGCTTCTGGAAGCTGGCGTGTCCCCTCCATCCCTTCTCCTCCCCGGCCGAGCTGGGGACCGGGTCACCCAGTGCCCGTGACGCTGCTCGTCGTGGATTTCAGGGTCCGCTCTCCCTTGGAGGACAGGACTTTGGGATGTGCCTCGACATTTTCTTTTTCCCAAATTCCTTGTTTAACTTCTCCTGACTCCTAAGTTTATGTAGTTCTGACAGCTTCTCAAAACACAGACAAAGTAGTTTAGGGAACAAAACCAACCAGCCAAGAGAAGCCTCAGGATCCAACACATCACATCCCAGCCCAAGCTCCTGCCTTTGTAATAAAACAAAGCTTTTTTGCAGAGGTTTTTTAAGGCGGTGCTTGTCCAGACCAACACCATCAACAGGCAGATCCCCCCAGGAGACCGTGGGCAGCAGCTGAGTGCAGGCACCGAGAAAGCCTTCCTCCCCCAGCTAATCCAGTCTTGTCTTCCTACTCCGCAGGAACAGGTTGAGGAGCTGGAGGACAGGCTGAAGGAGCTGAAGAACGGGGTCCAGCTCCAGCAGCGCAAGAATCAGGAACTGGAGGAGCTGAGGACCAGCCTCCACCAGGAGCTCTCCATCTACAAGTCCGTTTGTGTCTTGTCCCTGCGGTGTGGAGGGGTTGGGTAGGAGCTGGGGGGAGGAGGATGGTGGAGAAGAGAGGCTGGGGCACTGCGTGGTGGTCACACAGCTATCGGCCACCATGGGCTTTTGCTCCTGGTTCCTGGCCCATGGCCAGTGTGTGAGCAAGGGGTCCGGCGGGGCAGCACAGCAGGAGCTCCAGACCCTTTGCCATCCAGCAAAGAGGGATTTGCTGGAAATCCCTGTACACAAGCAGAGGATGCTTTCCAAGAACAGGCATGGCCACTTAAAACGAAGTGCACATTTCCGTAGGAATACGTGGAAAGGAGACACGGTTTAGGTTTGGGAAACACTATTGTGGATGTTCTTCAGTGAAGAGAACTATCTTCTGCTCCCTACTGCTGTTTTGACTCAGCTCTTCTTTATTACACGGGATTTTTTTGAAGCTCCAGAAAATGTCTATGCATTTGTGGACTATTTTAATCACCAAACTTTGCGTTGTTAGGTGTTACTCCAGTCTCAGCTGTACACACTCTTAACCATCTTCTGTAACTCCACTGTTACTTTAGTATTCTTTTTGCCCCTTCTCCGCTCAAACCTCCTCATACAAGCACACCACGGGAGGATGGTCCTTACCACAAATAGGTGTAGTTTTCTTTTATCCAGGTAAGACTTTAGCATGGTAAGCACAGGGGAAGAGATCTCTGTTTCAGCCTGTCATGTCACCAGCCATTCCAAGATGTATTAACAGGAGTAACCGCATTTACGATTCAGACCAGATCCCAACAACCCCGTGTCTTTGCTGCCTGGGGTCCTTCTAAACCACAGGTCTAAATCACAGACCAGTATTTAAGCCTGGGTGCAGCAGCGCAGTCTCTTAGCTCACAGCAATCTACGAACTGCTGTCCCTGGAAGCGATAGCGTGCAAGGCTGCTTCGGTGTCAGGACACCTCATTGAGTTTCACGTTTGCACCGGGGACCTCAGACTTAAGCACGGCTCCAAGCTGCCGGCTCCCGTAGCTCACACCAAAAATTACATTCCCTTCTGTTAAAGCTAGTTTGTTTGCCAAGGGCTCTGGAAGGGCTGGGCTAGGTCTGCACACTCACAAGACCACGTACTGAGCCAGCTTAAGTGTTTCCCAATTACTTTTGTTCCATACTGCGAAAAGAATGTTTTTCAGAAATAGCATCTGCCCCCCTTCCCCATTTTCTCTAGGCAGAGTACTTTATGTAGATATTCAGTAGCCTAAATTTACTGTATTCTACCCCTGCAGGAGCTGCTTAGAAATCTACGGCCACCTTTGCAAATCGGAAGAAAAAGCAGACCAGGACTGTTAGGACTTTTTCCTCTTCGTAGCAAAAGTAACAGACAGAGGCATCTGCAGGGGACGTCTCTTCTTGCTGCTTATCCTACCTGATGCACAGCAGCTGCCCGAAGTCAGGAATACCCGGCAATTATTTGCTTGTGTGTATTTCTCAAGGCGCTGCTGTTGATCTTGTAGTAAAACTGCTTTTCCACAGAGGAGCAGAGAAAATAATACTTGCACTGAACCATGGACATATATAAAGAATAACAGATATATGTTTTGCTGTGTTTGGAAAACGTATCTTGTCTTGTTCCATGGGTGGATTGTATAAGCCTGCACAGAAAGCATTGTTCTGGAAGCCAGTGTTAGGGGGTTTGATTTTTAAAGTTTACATGCAAGGGAAGCTTTATCCTTTTAACAGGATTTTCTTTTGTATTTCAAGGGTCTCTGCTATATTGTGACATGCTCCACTGTGGGCCACAGGAACTAGTTTGTGGAGAACAGGTTTCCACTTTATATAAAGTCTCACACTGAAAATAAAGGTTGGAGTTTAAGGATCCTTTTAATTCTCAAAGCTGCATCTCAAAGAGAAAACCAGCTTGTGTGTCAAACCGAGGTACTTGTACGGTATTCAACTATTCATGCTGCAGACTAACAAAAAAAAAAAAAAAAGAAAGAAAAAAATAGTTCTGTGGCAAAGGCTAAAGGCAGACCCAAAATCCAGACAGCAGCACATTTCAGGTGAAAGGCACACTTCTGTGCATTCCCAACTGCTTGGGGATATTAAGTACTCATTTCCTCATTTCACAAAGAAAGCAGCAGAAACAGGACGGGGAGAAGCATCCATGTGTTACAAACGTAAGGAGTATCTTACCAGCACCTAGTCTCAAAGGACACGTGGGTCCAGACTACGCCCTTGCTTTCTGAAGAGGTACACTTTACTCTCACCAAAGCAGTTAATGCAGAAGGAAAACATCAGCACAAAAATCACAGAGCTACACAGCATTTACGTAGAAAAAATTTATTCCATCTGAAGCACTTACACGCAATTAGTCATGAGGAGCATGGAGAGTAACAGGTTGCTGGTGGAACAGGACACCCTAGTGGAAGATGTGCAGAAACTAGTGGTCAAGGACTAACTCCTAAAAAAAGTAGTTCATCCACATTTAATTTGCTTTACAGATACCAGCTACCAATGCTGTTTTAGGTTACTGGGCATGCCATCTGTGGTACATCAGTTGGTAAAAACATACACCTTTACAACTTGGTGGCCCCCAAGTTTTTAAAACCATTTCACAGAAAGGAAAGAAATATATGTGAAAACACAGCTCAAGAAACACACAATAGAGCAAAATACATGGAAGGTGAACAATGCTCTGCAGGAATAGCTAACAAATCCAAACCGCTGTTGCCCAGCAGATGGGAGAAAAGGGAAAGGAAGGAGGGAATGCAAAACCCAAATTGCCAGCAGAGACGAAAAGTATAGAATAAAACTTAATTTCAGTTCAAGTCAGAATCTGCAAGTCTGTTTTGTATCTGCAGAGGCAGAAAAATCCACAAGGTACAGATTAACTAAAGGAATCCCAAGACTTCTGAGTTGTACTGAAAAGGACAAGACCTTCCACACTCCATTTCTGAACTGCCAGTGGATTAACACTTGTATCATCTCCATTGGCTCAAGCATACTCTGGCAGCTCTGCGGATTTAACTTCTGCTTAAATTAGGCAAAAGCCCGCAGCTGTAGCAAGCTAAAGGCAGAAGAAGAAAAACCAACAAAACCAAGTTTGCTCTGTGTGAAGAAGGCAGCTAAAACAGGACAGCCTGCCCTATACGCAAGAGGTTGCTGTAGGAAATCTGACCAAGGAGCTACAGCACGGTACCGAGTTGGGCTAAGCCCTTTTCTTGGGCAGTACTCACTGTCTGGATTAAAAAGCCTGTTGATGGTATCTACACAAGGATGGCTGAACACAAAGTCTACGTGTGTCTCAAAACCAGTGTTAAGTCAATATCGGGGCTGAGAGGGAAGAGAAGGAAAAAAGACTAAAAACAGGAAAAGGTTGCCATCTAGGATCCTTGACCTTCTGGATCCACACTTCCTTCAGGGTCTTCATCATTATATATGTTCTCCGCCTGCAAGACAGAGATGGAGGAACTGAAGAAGCTTTTAACCACCACATTGAACAGGATTCCATCTCCTAGAACACTGCAAAAGGTTGTGGCAGTTTTTCATCTGCAGATATGTATGACCCAACCCTGATCCCTCAAGGCCATTTAACATTAAAGCAGCAACACAAGCGACCTTTTTCATAACAGCCACGTCTCCAAAACATTTTATAAATACCCTGTTAAGTTACTGTAGCTTATGGGAATCTGCCAATTGTGTATACATTTAGTAGATCTTCTACCTTGCAACAGCACCTTCCAAAAGAACTATATGGAAGGCTGCTAAGAACAAAGCTCCTCTGGACCAACTTATAAACAAAAATTAGGAATATGGTCTTGTCAAAGATTATTCAAACGATGCAACATTGTATTCCAAAACCTTCCACAGCTGGTAATTTAGGGCCAGCAAACTTTTCATATTCACCACCACCC
>NW_010564470.1:0-6946 GCF_000687285.1 Phaethon lepturus | reverse complement strand
ATATTGATATAATTTGCAAATTTTTATTCTTTAAGACAATAACTAACAGAAACCTCAATTTCATCTTTGGTTCTCACAAACACCGTTTTCATTCAAACATAGAAGGGAAAAATTTGCTTCTGCACTAGTACGTTCTTTTTTTTAAATAATGAGAAACACAAACCAGCTTCTGTGGATTTGTAACCCATTGTTTTGACTGAACCTAAAGCGGCTTTCACTATCCCTTTGAGATTTAAGCAGTGCTAAAAGTCAGTAATTCTGAGAGCTGTAAATAAAACCAGGAATGCTGAAATCCAGGCAGTTTAACACCATCTCTCACCTGCTACTTCCTGCACCTTCCCAAACAACTTACCATTTGCCAGACTTGCATGATATTATCTTCTGATACAGAACAAATTACCCAGGGCTCATTGGGATTCCAGGAGAAATCAGATATCTTTGCAGTATGACCACCGTGAATAAACTAGTATGGGAGAAACAAAAAGGGAAATATTTTCAAATCTACACTGCAGAAATGAGTAACAGGTCAAAACAATCACCGAGGCTCAACAGACTTACCAACAGCTCTGGGGGACCATCCTCAGCATCTTCAGGGGATTGCTCTTCTCCAATTTTACTGTAAAAAAAAGGAGGAAAAATGAAAAGATGGGAGATTGTTTACTTGTTTTTTGAAGTGTGATGCAATTCATCAGTAGTATTTTGTAAGGATGTCACTTATTTGGGATTTACCTCAAGTCCCAAACATTTAGCCTGCGGTCAGTGCCACTGGAGGCCAATATAGTTTCATTATGGGGAGACCACTGAACCTGCAGACAAGGATGAGTTTAGAAAGGAAGTTAGGTTTAAGAAGCTGTAACATGACATTCACAACAAACACCATTGTATTTCGTACCATGAAAGCTCTATGAGAATTCAAATTGATAATAACTTGAAATATTAATATGCCCAAAAATAACATTCTAACACAGGAGCTAGATTTGTGAACATTGATACACTAACACGGCATTTGAGCACCAAAAAGCTACCACATGTAACCTTTCCTCTAAAAAAAGACCATGTGTTATGAAATGCAAACAGCTCTCAAGGATACTAGCTGCTCCTTACCTTAAGAAGGATTGCACAAATATAAACTACGGATTCCTTAAGTAGTGGGTACAGTTTACACATGAAAAGAAATCACTGCAATTAAGCTTAAACTGCCCAAAAGCTCTTATGTACTACTTCCGCTGGAGGTAAGTCTCTCCAAAACATATCACTTAATAGGATCACAGGATTAGAAAAGAACACATAATTCTGCACTCTAACCTGACATTTCAAGATTCCACGTGTAATTTTATTTAGAGGTAACTACAGTCTTAACTAGTAATCCTTCTACAAAAAAATCTCTACATATTTTTCTTCTGAGTAAGGCATGAGTTGGAGATGAGTTGGAGATGGAAATATTGTATCTACTAAGCACACCCTACCCGTGACGTTAACATTCTATATTTACACCATCAAAATTAGCAATTGTTCGCTGTCACAGGATGTTCCCGTGATCCCCTTTAATGGGTACCGGCTAAAGCCTTCCTACAGGACTAAGCTGAGGAGATGAAAACATTGCAGCCATTTCGTTGGCTCAATCTGCTGCCATGAATAATTTACATTTACTCCGCACTGCTAGCATTTCACCCTTATGTTGTGGTCAAAGCTCTTGACCATTTGCTTGTTATGTTCTGCCCCTGCCTTTCTGGACACTCTTGTCTGTACTGGAGCTCTACCCCACACAGGGCACTATACAGCTCCACAGCAAAAAGCCAGAAAATTAGGAGCAGATGAGAGAAAAGAATATATGAGTCTCTAAGTGCAAGACATTCAATAAAAACATAGAGTGGAAAAGAATGTTCTTCATTTTTTCCAGACAGCCAAGTAGAAATAACTCTATGTGCATAAAAGATAAAGACAGTTTGTTATACCTGAAATATTTCATCTTTGTGTGATTCAAAGGAGTGCAACTTCAGTTTTAGGTTCCTCAAGTCCCATAGAGCAACAGTCTAGGAAAAAAATATAGAACCATTTTTTGTTGAAGTAACCAATACATACATCCACACATACACATCAGAAACTAAACAAGTATGTGCCAAGTTCAAGGTAGATGTACCTTATCAGCTGATCCTGTGGCCAGGATAAACTCACTATAGGGATTGAAAGAGAGGCAGTTGACTTCAGCTGTGTGAGCATCCACTGAATGACTAGGTTTGGAGGTGTTGTTTGACCGAGTATCCCAACTGTAAGGGGAAAATATGGAATTGAAACATAGGTTTATATCCCATTTTGCTGAAGGACTAAGGAAAAAATGGGAAAGCAAGAGGGACAGAAGCACTCGGTTTCTGAAGACATGACCCCACTTACATCATGAGCTTCTGATCATCAGCAACAGATCCAAAGAGAGATTCATGGAGCAGGTGCCAAGATACATCTTCCACTACTGCTGTATGCCCTGTGAAGATGGTCTTTGCATCCACTACTTTGCCTTCTTTTGGAACAGCACTAATATCCCACAAGCAAATGGTCTTAAAAAAAAAAAATTTTTTTAAATTGCATCTTTAGACAGATATTCTCTTTACCTCTCCTACCTTCACCCCCTCCCCCCAAAAAAGTTGACCTTTGCCAAGGTACACAAAGTGCAGATTGTACCGCAGCTATATTTAAAGTACTCACATGATCATCAGAAGCACTAAGCAAATGCCCACTCAGGTTTGGGTTCCATGACAGCCCATAACCTTCCTTCTGGTGTCCACGAAGACGCAGATCAGGGTTACACTCTCCAGAAGGGTCTGTAAAGAGGCAGTGTAAGTACGCCAGTGCCTAGTATAATTTCCAGCACATGCTGGAATACCTGGCATTAAGTTTTACTGTGCTTTGTTAAACTTTGCTTTGATATTTTCAACAGGATCCCTCTCTATCCTTTTGAGCATTTTCCCCAACTGAAGAATCACCTCATTAAAACAGAATGCACTGAGACAACACAGAGCAGTTTGTCTTCTGGGCTTAATAAAAGCACATTGCAGATTTTTTCCAAGCTGCTTTTTGGTTTGTTTGGGTCTCTCTATTTTTTTGGCTGGATGGCCTAGCAGTGGCTCATTCTAAATCGGTACTATAGTACCTGCTGAAGAGTCAAAGAAGCCCAGTAGCCACCTCCATGCTTTGGCATGAGTCACCTGGTCTAGCTGGATGTAGGAACAGCAGCTCATCTCAGTTACTGCTCAAAAAACTCTTCTAAACCCTCTGCTGGTGTGATATTTTTCTTTCTCTCATCGTCTCCAACTGCATTTCGAAAGCGAGAAATGCACTTCTGATCCTCCCCACAAGTGGCAAAACCAGTTACTCTATATGATCTTGACGAGCTCATCGGTAAATGGCTCTTAATACCCTTACAAGATATTGGGACAACAGCTCAACTACCCAGCAAATCATACAGTCTCCCAAAAGCCACCTTCCACCACTCCAAATACCAACACATAGAGTGATGGGGCAAAACATGCAGTAAAACAGCAAAAGGAAAGAATCCATACCTTTCTATTGATACATATTGGATACATATGTTTAAGCTTCATATAAAATAACCTTTTACTCTAAATACCCACTTCCCCTAAATTCACAAATGATATGCAATCCACAAAACTTTTTAACCTCCTTTTCACTACATCAACCTTTTCTTAAGGAAGGGCTGGCTGATTTCTGAAGCACAGATGTAACAAAGAAGCAGACACCTGGTTTAGAAGGGTGTTTGGTGTAATCAAAGACAAGGACATCACTGGATGGAGTCTTCGTAGCGATGATACATGGGTTCTGTGGCATGTAACGAGCTCTGTTCACTTCTCCCTCATGATTTATCTTGATTTCAATTTCAATTTTTCCACTAACTGACCCAAAGCCTCCAAACTCTGGAAATAAGAATTTAGTAGTTGTAAATAATAAGCCTGTTTCAGATCAAGACACAAAGGCTCAATTACTGGTACTACCAAGCACTTATTTTGAAAGAACAGTCAGAAGAAAAACCATAATTGAAAGAACCCATTTTTCAAACAGCATGTTGTTTTTAACATCTGTATTTGTAACATTAAAATACCAGGACTTTGGCTAAATTAAAGGCCATTTCCTCCTGAATTTTTTTTACTATTTTGAATTGAACAACACAAGCATCAAATTCATCATATCTAAAACTCTTATCTATAATGAAGATGTGTTGTACATTTGAAACAGGTGTGCTGTAACTGCACTTTCAAATATAACAAAATTCAGCACTGCAGAATAGACAAAGTTCTGGTAAAAACAAATTGCTGCACCACGTTTAAGATATGGCACTGTAATACAACTTGCTAAAGCTCCCTTATCTTTATAAGCAAAGTCACAGTAACTTAGGATTTCAAAAAATTGCACAGCACAGTCCTGGCAAAAGAGGATTTTTTTGCTTGTTTTGTTTTTAAATTGGAGTAGTATATTTTTGAGAAATACTAAAATAGAATAAAAACAAAGTATTTA
The DNA here is from genome assembly GCF_000687285.1 of Phaethon lepturus. NCBI lineage: Eukaryota > Metazoa > Chordata > Aves > Phaethontiformes > Phaethontidae > Phaethon > Phaethon lepturus. Next base: position 2,422 of record NW_010564470.1, on the reverse strand, counting down.
TTAGACAACACTGTGTTTGTGAATAACTCTCAGAAGCCCAAAGGTAAAAATACTAATTGCACAATCCAGGCTTCCAGCAAAAAGAAGAGCAAACATTAGGTCATTAAGGACTTTCACCAGGTAGAAAGATTGATTCAACCAAGTCAAAATGAGAAACGTCTAACTTGTAGCAATGCTGACAGCCAACTAAGAGTACAGACAGCATCGAATTCGTCTGATATACCAAACAAAATACAGTAATCTTTTTATCCAAGAGGGTCTGGCACGACTGTCAGGCAACAAAATTCAGACAAGAGAAGAACATTTGAAATGTTACACTCCTGTGAAACAAAGTATTCTTTTACATGAGTGACTTTCTCACTGGAAGAGTTTATGTAATGCAAAAGTGATAATAAAGAGACCAATAAACAGTACTGCATGAAAATCAATGTCAATTCATGATGAGAAGCAGAGAGGGGTGAGGTTTCCCCCACAGACGTACTTTTGCAATAAGCCTGCCACCTTCTTTTTTCATCATTGTATTATTAAGACATTATGCACATGCAAAAAACATAGTATTAAGTAAGGGTACCAGTTAGAAATAAATTGATTCGTTTAGAAGCAATATCTGAACTTTGCTGCATGAACTCTAAGGAAAGACAAATATTCTGTCGACAAGGGAGGGAAAAAATGGCTAGAACTCCCCTAGTCCACATCTTTGGTCCCTTACCTCCTTTCTCGCTATCATAGTGTGAAGCATCAAACTGCGCATCATCGTTAGGCAACTGCACACTAGCTATCACAAGATGATTTTGTTCATCTGAAGTATGGGTCCCCAGGACTAACCGGTGAATACTGAAATCTTTGCCTTCAGGTCTGCAAGCGAAGAGAGTTACATGAGAAACAAAAGATGTTTACATAAATACTGAGCCGATAACATTTTTTGATGACAGCTTCTAACACTAATAACACTCTTTAAAGTTATCGTTGCTCTTCTGCTCCAACACCAAACTTGTTTCCTCCAGAGGAAATTACTTATCATAACTCAAAATCTCAACCTAAAATTCTTGCAGCACAACACTTACAGGTCACCATTGCCCATGCCTTCCTTTAAGAGACCTTAGCAGCTCCTCCCGAGTACAACTATGAGGGGCATGAACATTCACTGCAAGCAGAACGTTGTTATGGAAGCTTAGAACAAAAAGGTAGCTATACAAAAATTACACCTAGGTCTATTTTTGAGGGGTTTTTTTTGCTTATTAAAGGGAAGGGTGAATCTGGAAGAAGAAAAACATGGAAATCAAATGTGTGAAACTATCTTCTTGGTAATAGAAGACATTTTCCCAAATTAAAAATGTCTGTACTGATTATCTCTCTAGTGGCCATAGTCTTCAACTTGCTGTTGGCAAGGAAAGGGTAACGAAGAGCAATTAAGACAGAAAGGAATCAACATACTGCCTTACTTTAACAAAAAGTGATCTCAGATTTATTATTTATTCTGCTTTAAAAAAAAAGTGGAAGGATCAGTTTACCTTGTTACATCAGGAAGCCACTGAGCAGTCAAGCTGGGCCATTCCAGAGCATGGGTCATTACCAAATCATACAAGAAGGGGGTATTCTTTTTCCATATTTTATACTCTTCATTGATCACACGTTCTTCCACCGCATCATCAAAGGCTGCTAAAGTGTTGTTTTTTTTTTTTAAAAAGCAGATGATTAGCCTTTATGAATATATTTACAACATTGTGAGTGGGCAACTGATTAAAGAGCCAACTACGTAACACCCTGGTGTGTTGTTAGACTACTCTATTGGAGCAGTTGCTAGATGATTAAAACGCCTCTGTTGCACATGCTAGTCCTTGTTTCTGGATATAAGGCTGGGAATTAATACTAACTATGTCAAATTTCATCATCACAACAGAAGCAGCATAATAAAATTCTGAAACTTGTTGCCACAAGATATTGTGGAGGCAAAAACTAGAATTGTAAAGATGTTTAAATGCAGGAGGGTCAGCAACTGCTGTTAAAGAGAGTGGTCTAGGTGCAGCCTTGAACTACCAGTTCCCAAAATCCAGTTTACCAAGGTTCCTTCTGTCGCCTTGTTTCTCTCACACACTTTCCGGTACCATCTGCTACCAGCCTCCGCCAGCGAAGGAAAACACGTGCAGCAAGGCCTCCGGGAGCAGACCCACGAAGAGGGCCGTGGGACCGGTGACAGCTCTTTGTCTGCACTGGGCGGGCGGCTGCCCACACCCCTCACAGGGCACGGCACGTCCGCGGCCCTCCCGGCTCACACCAGCCCACCCGGCTGCCAGCGTTCCGGCCTTCGCTCGGGAAATACAAACTCCCTCCTTCGGGCGCGGATACAAATGGATCGAAGGGCGCCCCGGGGGGGCTGGGGCGGGCGGAGGTCCCCCGCCCCGGGCGGCGTCGCCGCCTCGAC
>NW_010564469.1:0-741 GCF_000687285.1 Phaethon lepturus | reverse complement strand
TTAAAAGATGAATCGGCACTACTGAACCCTGAGGAGAGGTTTAATAATACAACTTAAAAAATCTGCTTAAAGGAGGGGCTTTTTAACAGCAATGTCCCAGGGTTTCTTGTTATCTATTTTTTTTTTTTTATTTGTAAGAGTCTCAAACCTACATTAAAACATAATATCATCTCCCATCATAATTAACATTGAAGTGACTAAGTTAGAAGTTGCTTAGTACAGAGCAGGCACTATTTTTTAAACACTGTTTACAAGAGAGATGTAATCAGATTTATCTTGGTGTATGGTTGCCCAACTGACCCATGCCCCTCCAATAACATTTAGTAACCGATGCCCAAATATAAATGGAAAGTATGAAAGAACACAGACTATCTTCTACTACTTGTATCTGAGTAAAGTCAAACAGCAAAGGACAGGTTTTCAATTTGAATAGAAGGAGCACAGACAAAAAGGTACCTTTAAAACAAAAGAAAGAAAAAAAAAAAATGGCACTAGATACACACCACCTTGCAGGAAATCCTGCCAGATAGCATCTGCTATATAAAACTGGGATTTTTCACTGCAATTACATAATTTGCATAGGTTGTCTTAAAAAATAAAAAAGAGAGAGAGAGAGAGAGATACTATTTGAAGAAAAATAATTCTATTATTCTACCAGTTATTCTACCTGGCCCAGTGCACTGCACATTCCAGGGCAAAGAAGAAAAGAAAAGGATTGCCGTGACAATTAAAGAGGTTTTT
>NW_010564468.1:1229-2517 GCF_000687285.1 Phaethon lepturus | reverse complement strand
AGGAGCAGGGTGGGCCACCTTGTGGGGACCCCTGCTCCTTCCTCACCCACCCAAAGAGCCACTCCTTGGTTTGCCTGCAGGTGGGCTGAGGAAACACAACTGGGGCAGCTGTGCAAATGCTGCCAGGGCTTCATGGTGGCCAGCTGCACCCCACATCGGTGGGACCCAGCCCGCAGCCCCCCAGCACCACTCCCTGCCTCAGTTTCCCACTGCAAGGCAGGGTGGCAGAGGGCTGCCAGGTGTCCCCAACCGGCCATGGAACAGGAAGGACTGGGGACGGACAAGAGAGCAGGAAGAGCCTCTGCCACTGCTGTGGGTGGCATCCTTGGGCACCTCCCTTAGTCCCCCAGGTGGCACCCAGGTGGCCTGGCAGCAATGTCACCTGGCCACGGTCACCTCATAATGGCCATGGGAGGGTGACAACCTTGCAACATCCCTTTGGAAATAACCCATGACCTCTCCAGCCACTGGAAACCGGCATGGCCCAGCCTGCAGCCCTGGGCAGTGCAGGGGGACCTCTGGCCACCAGGAGTTAAAACAGCCCGCAAACCCCCCATAAATATAACATATGAAATATAACATAACATTTTAAAAAATTACATTGGGGGAAAAATATAAGCCCTTCATTTTCTTTCAATAGAAATTCCAGTCTTGCCAACTCTGCAATTTCTGAATACCCCGGGGGAGAGCAGCAGTTTTACCCCATCAGGGAGATGGTGGGCAACTAAGAGGAATGGTGATTTCTGCACAAAGTGGCTTAAAATTCTTGGTGACTGGGCACTGTTTGTCAGCAAGGGTTTCCCTCCCGGGATGCAAACCCCTTGGCGCTGCCGTTAGCATCCCATGCTGGCAGGAGGGACCAGCTCATCTCCCGGCAGTGCTCCCTCCGGGGGCTCCAGAGCCGAGCTGCAAAACAGGGAGACGGGAAAAGGTGGAAATCTCCTCCCTGGATTTCTAAGGCTTGAGGGAGAAGAAAATGTGTAGGAAACTGGTTGAGATTGCCTTTCCTCCAACAGCACGGTGAGTACCCCTGCACCGAGCAGCTGGGCGGGCGGCTGACAGCATACCCCAAACCCTGCACCGTCTGCCCACGCTGGCGAGGCAGAGCCCCAAGGGGTACGTGTGGCCACAGGGATGCTGAAAAGGCCTTCTGGAACCCTTCTCCCATGGTATTTCATTTGGAGAGGTTGTGAGAGCCTCTTCTGCAAATCCTCAGTGTGTAACCGCACGCTTCCGCACCCCGGAGGAATCCTGCAGCTCAGCCCCTTCCTGGATGCGGCCCGCAGGG
>NW_010564468.1:501-1195 GCF_000687285.1 Phaethon lepturus | reverse complement strand
CCAGCCTGCATAAAAGTTTCCTTGTCGGCTCGTCCCTGCCAGAGAAAATGCTGCTATTTCTCAGGAGGGGAAGGGGAGATGCGTCCCTGTTTGCCAGCCAGGAGAGGGCCGTGCCAGGCTGGTAAAAATAAACGTGCTTATAAATCAATCCGGATCACCTTGCAGTTTGTTCTGACCGTTGGTCAGTGGCCAGTTACGTCCAAAACCACCCCCCACACGGCTTAGCTATCCCTGCGCCCGTCCACAGAGCCCAGGGCTGCGCGCTGCCCCTCGCGGCGTGCCGGGGGCTGGACGCGGAGGGGGCTTTCCTTCCCCAGCCGCCCGCAGCCTGCGCTCAGGCACTGGCATAGGCTGCACCAAAAGGAAGTATTTGGAGGAAAATACACACCTACGTCTCTAAATACACCCCTCCACCTGGTAAGGCCTCTCTGGGACATTTGTGGGTTTTTCTCTGCCGTCCTCAGTGCTTCACAGCTGCGTCTCAGACTCAGGCTTTCCCTGGGTCATGGGGAAGGCAAGTTCGGGGCTGGGGGGCAAGCAGGTGACAGCGATGGCCAAGGGAGAGGCACCGTCGATCTGCCCACCACATCAGGGCAAAGACACGAGATGGGAAAGCAAACAGGAGCATATGGGGCAGAGGAACAAAGAGGACCCTGTCCCAGTCCCCATATGCAGCCACCTCACCCGTGGTCAG
>NW_010564468.1:0-220 GCF_000687285.1 Phaethon lepturus | reverse complement strand
CCCCGCCACACACGGGGCACACCGGCAGCCCTCCCCGGAGCGAGCCGGCAGGCAGCAGGGAGGCCAGGCTCGGTGGGGCCAGCGGGGAGAAGGAGGATTCCTGCTCGTTCCCAGCTGCCGCAGCCCCACAGTTTCAGGGAGGATTTTTTTCCCCCGATTGATTTCTTTGCTTATGTCCCCACAGGCTCATTTTCTGCACTGCCCTGGACAAGGGACCAGG
>NW_010564467.1:0-6825 GCF_000687285.1 Phaethon lepturus | reverse complement strand
CCCCCCCAGCAAACCGAGCAGGAATCCGAGTGTGCACCCGTGTGTGCAAACCGCTGGATGCGTGCCCGAGCCAGCCAACATGGATCGCTCCGGAGGGATGAGCTGGGACCGTTCCGCAAATCCCATTATCTCTGCAATTCCCCTCTGACAGATCGGGGCTCCGCGAGCGCCACCGCCTGTCCTGCTGGCGGAGGTTTTAACCCCTTGGCACCTGTGTCGTTGTCTTTGCCTGGAAGGGGAAAAATGCCCCCTTGGAGGTTTATGTCCAGCCGGACAAGCGTCATAAATCAGCTGGAAACCAGGAAAAAGAAATAATCCTAAAGTATTGTGAGTAATGCTGTATGGGATTGCACCTGCAGGTCCCATAAATCCACAGCGTATCATGAGATCCCTGCTATATCGTGAGAAACAGCCCCTGCCTTGGACACGTCATCCAGAACGGACAAGGAGAAATGAGGAAAACGCAAGCACAGGGCGCAAAAATAGTTAAATCTTAGAAAAGAGGCCTAGAATTCATTCAAAAGAACATGAAGAATTCATGTAATGTGTTCCTTCGGCTGCAGCTCTACCTGAAATCATCTGCCTAAGGACACAGAGCAGCTCTGAGGGAACAGAGCCCAGGTCTCATGCTCTCGTGTAGGTCCTCATCCAGCAACCACGCTGTCCCCATGAAAAAAAGGAAGTGCCTGGTGCCAGACTGGGCGAAGAAACAATAGAAAATGTAAAAGTGAACAATTTTTTGCCTGCATTCATAAAGAAAAAGATGTCCTCTTAAGCTGCTATACTGTATAGTTCTGTTCTAGCAGGGCTTTTTGTAGGGCTGATGGAGGAACGGTATGCAGGAACTTCATAAATAAAACCTTCATCAATAAAAAAGTGCATATAAAGGTGCCTGATTTTTATTACTACTTTTTAATTCTGTTCCTGTAAACCCCTGGTGTTTTAAAAAAGAAGTGTTGTAAATGAGATCAAAAGGAGAGTATTGTATCTTGCTTAGGAAATGTATGGCGTTCACGGAATCACTGAGCTACCTGAAATCTTTTTTCCCTATTCTTCATGGGTTGTCAGCGCTGAAGAGAGATGGCCGTGGTAGTGAAGGAAACATCAAGAAAAGAAATCAAGAGCTGCTCTCTCTGCTTCCAGGAGTAGACACTTAAAATTGTTTTCAGACGCTGGCATGTATGTGAGTAGCCGGGAGCTCGTACCTTTACTCGAAAGTCAGTCTTCAAAGCCCTCTGTTTCTGCAGAATGATGCCCTCCCTGGAACACCCCCTCAGCACCCTCTCCCGCCTGCAAGCGCATCGCTGCAGTGACTCCACGCGAACTACTCCGGATTTACAGCAGCTCAAATAAGACCAGAAACAGTGTCAATGTCTCTCAGACTGGCGACCCTCTTCTCGCTCAAAGCGTTTCCCTTGCGACAGGTAGTCTTTGAAAGGTCGGCGTAGCCCGTCACACAGTTTCTTTAAAAAAAAACCCTTCTCATCAGAGAGCAGAGAGGAAACCCATTCCAACAGCCCCAATAATCACCAGTTTAGCATCCTTTATATTGCACCTGTTCAAGCGTTACATCAAGGGGCTGGAAGGCAGACGGCTCCCCAAGAAGCTGCCTGCTGGGTTGCTGTCTTCCTTTTATTACATTCCTTTGAGAGTCGCAGGGGCAGACAATACGTTCACCACATTGCTGGAAATTCACCCAGCCTTAGCTCACTTTTCTGGGAGGGTTTCCCCTCCTCTCCCCCTCTTTTTTTTCTTTTATCTATTGTGTTATGAACTTGTTTAAAAGAAAAGGGGGAAAAATCTGGCTGGTCGCCTTTGTAACCTGAAGGAGATCCTTGCGGTTTAAGATTGTCTTAGACTACAGGACAAAACGCTAAACATCCGCCATCCCCTGGTCTTGGTTCCAGTTGGCCATGCTAGCAGGCACTTGGACTTGAACTGCAAATTTGCCTTTAGGGGATTAAGTTCCAATTTACATAACTAATCCCTGTGGTGAGGAAAGGCTAGGCCAGAGAGGAAAGGGCACGGCGGTTTCTTGAGAAAAATTTGGGGGAAAGTTACAACTGTGAAAACTGAGACAAGGAGCTATTTAGTTTATATTGTTCATTTGTTATTTTATCAGTCAGTGTTTTTAAAATGTGGCCATATGTAGGAAGCAGGCAAAATTGAAGCGACATGTACTGACTCATGGGAACCACTCTCCTTGTGTATCTCAGTCGTAACTGCAGACTTCAGTTACAGAAGTTGTTACTAAACTTAGTTGTTTACTACTATATCTAGAAAACTGTGGATATGGCAGCTGGCTTCTCCACAGGCTCGTACATCACGAACAGAGCTGTTAGCCTTATCTCTGTCTGCAGAGTCTTTGTTACAGGTGATCTTCCATTTTCAGGGGGATCCGTCGCATTTACTTGATTAGTATTTAAAAAGAACATAAACTAAGTTATCATCTAAGTGCCTGACATGGAAATACTTGAGATATAATAAATAAAATACTCTTACTACATTATAAGGCCACATCATTGCATTTTCCAGATTATTCATACTTCAGCTATTTTAGCTATAAAATACATACATCCTACGCTAAAGAAAAGGATAGAAAAAAGGCAAGAAAATCTTTCTTATGACAACTCCACGTGCTCTTAGGAAATTTAAAGATTGATCTATATTAGAGGAGCGCTTATGGCCTAGCTTAAACAAAGGGCCCATGCAAGGAAACACTGGGATGTACACACTTAATGGCTTGCCGTGATAGATTGCCTCTCTGCGCAGTATCCCAGCCTTTTCCAGCAGCTTCTCCTGGGAATGAAGACTCTTCCTTCCCTCATTTATGGGGAAACTGTCACCGGAGATTATCAGGAGTAAGGACTATAATTTATCTGGGTCCAAGTAGGGCTAAAACTTGCCAGTTTGTTGACAGGCAAATCTGTGCCCCTGTTTAACGAAACTGTTTATCAGAGTTTATCTTACTCCTCTTGGGCAAGTTGGAGGAAGAGGGAATTGTGCAGATAAGAGCAGTAATCCTCACTAGGCAGCCAAATTCCTTCGAGAAGGAAAAACTGCTAGTTTAAAGTACAAATCTCTCCATTGGAACTGCGGGATCAGTTCCACAGATAGCAGCAGCAAAGTCTTATTCTCTCTTAGCAGCAGCCACCAGGGACAACATGATATAATCAGAGAACTCTCCAAATCGTCTCTTTTAGAAAGTTGTTTTCTCATTTTAGACCAAACTTTTCCTCCTTCTCACCGATGCATATACGGTGAGCTCCTTCATCTCTCTGTAAACGCTTACTAGCACAACGAGACGACTACACACGTTATTTATACACATTATTTAAACAAAATAATTTAGTTCGGCTTTCTTTACAGCTTTGCTTGTGATGTTTTTCTCTGTATCCTTTGTTTTGGATACCCCAGTGTCTCAAAACATGGGGAAAGATCATGCTAGCTGCCAAATTACAATGAAAACAAGCGTCCCTCCTTGAAGAGGCAAATAATCTATGGCAGAGAATTCTTCTGCAAATCTGGAAAGATGGGCTCCAGCTCTGCCACTGACCTGTTGCAAGACTTTAGGTAAATTATCTTGCTTTTCCCTTCTTCTCTGTTTGGATTATTAGACCTTCGAGGAGGGAATGCCGTCTTATCACACCTTCTGCACTATTCCAGCATCAGTAGGGTCCTGATGGTACTCAGAGTCTCCGCGTGTTCCACCATCATAATTAATAGTCATTGTAATAGGAACAAAAATGAGAATGCTGGTAATGATAGCCACAAGTCAGCAAATGTGAGTCAGTGGTATACGCAAAACTTTCCCCAAATTTATTTTTTGCCTCTCCCACTGGAACTGGATAGTTCTGGAGTTTTGCTACCTTTGTGGTGGGTTTATAAAGGACATAAACTTTTTCCCTTTCTCTACACCAAATACTGATCTTATTATCTAGCAACAAAAGGTCCATATTCACAGGCCGGTGGGAACAAGGGATCAGTATCTTGATACTTCTCTACACCGTAGATGGGGAAATCTCAGTTGCAATCAGCGCATTTTCTTACAGTGTATGGGGCCTCTTAACAACCTTTTCCCTTCATCGGACAAGGAGAAATCCCACTGAGGTCTGCGAAGGCTTCCCGTAGCCTGCAGGACTGAAAGCTGGGAGTCCGGACTGCGACCTGCCAAGGCAAAGTCTCTGTTTAAACAGGAGCTCCGGCAGCGAGTCGTTCCCGGGGGAGAGAACGGGAGACCTTTGGCCCTGCTCTTCGTTAGCCACGTCCACCAAAACCCCCCCGCCCTTCGTCTCTTTTCTGCCCCGCTCGTACCCTCACGAAACGCATTTCATCGAGGTACCTTTTCTCAAGAAACTACTCTATTTAGTGAAGATGTTCGTGAAAGAAAAGGAAAGCAACCAGCTTGCAGAACAGATTGAATCTGCACTTCCAGTTTATTAAATGGGTCACTTTGTGCTTGCTCCAGTGTGGGCTAAATGCTGCATTTCTGATGTACGCACACCCACAGAAAGCTTCAGAGAGTCAAGAAAGCCAAGAGCCAAGCACACGCACTCCCAGCTTTGCTTCGTCAGTAACTTTCTGGCCTTGGACAAGTCACTTCCTCCCTTTGTGCCTCATTTTCCCTCTTTGTCTGACCAATTCCCTACTGCACAGCACTTTGGGGTTGTTTGTCTGAAAAAGCACTATATAAGTGCAAGTTATTATTCATTAAACAATGTCATTAAGGACTTCGAAAGGAAACAATGATGTCATTAACAACTTTGAAAGGAAATAGTGCCATTAATGACTTATAAAGGAAAAAAGTAGCAATTGAAATATCTTCTATGCCTGTCTTTTTTTTTCCTCTAGCAGCTTAAATAAAACAGGACAGTGGATTGTATTTGTCTTCATGGTTTTGATGTGTTCAAAACAGTAAAATTGATTAATATAATAGGTCATTGTACAGGAAGATGACAAATTTGCTTTTGGTACTAAATTACTCTTTTATGAGTGGAAATATTTTGAAGGGATTGTTAGAATCGCTCTGTCTTTTCACCCTAAAAGCCAAAACTCCCACGCTTTCGTGACATACCCTTATTTATGACCACTTTCCAGCCCACTTACCTTACTGTCCTCTCCCACTGGCGTAACAGGGATTCCTATGAGTCATGTATTTAAAGCAGTTTATCTGTTTATTCACTTCTTCCTGCAAAAGAGAGAATGTGCTACAGACCATGTAGTTGAGGAACATCTCTAAAACAAGTCCGGTTTAACAAACCCAATGGGATAGTCATTAAATCACATAAACATTGCTTTGGAAGGAACTTCAAGAGACCAATTAGGCTAATTCCCTATGGGGAGGCAGAACCAAGGACTTATTAGGGTTATATTATTTTTATTATTACTATTATTATTTACATTAGGCAGTGAAAGTACACAGCAATTACCAGAGAAGCAAGTGATGTGGTCTATGTCCAGAAACCAAGAGTATTTTTAAGGAGCCTGTGCTTAGGCTTTCAAGTTCGTTCTTAGGAACCCAAACAGATGCCCTGGCTTTAAAACCAAAGCAAGCTGTGGAGCTGCTCCCATCTCTCGGAGTGCCCAAACCTCTGCTGGTGCGCACGGAGCAGGACCAAGGCGTTTGAGAGCATTTAAACTCTCTGGGGGTGCTTTGGCATGGCAGAGTATTAGGTACTTCATAGGTTCAGGCCCCCACTCTGCAGCCTAGATCCCGATGTGAAAGGGGGGGATTAATAATCGCAAACAGATTTTTTTTAATGGGAGTTAGGCACCTGTTTCCCTTCGTGCCTTGGGACTTTTTCCTCACATTCCTCCATTTTTAGTGCCTTTAAAAAATACTTGGCAGTAATTAAAGCTTCACCTATACCCACTATAGTTGCTCTCATTTAATTGGTTTACAAACCAGTTTAATTAAATGCTCTGTTCTGACATCCTTGCATTGGTTTAGAGCATTGCATCAGCTCAGCTTGCGATTGCAATTGTATGTTCAGTTCTTGGCTGCGCTGTCGGAAACTGCCTTTGAGACAGGAAACCCGAGGTAAGAGCCTGAAGGTAACAGCCCTGCAGTGACTGCACGAAACCGAGTCGTCGTTCCAGGCTGAAGACATCTTCCCAGGGCTGAAAATATCCCGAGCCGGGCAGGCTCCGTGGCACGGCGAGGTGTGGGGCAGCCGGTGGGTACAGGCTGTCACCCTTCACCGCCCCGCTGCCGAGCTGACAACGGCCCAGGGTGCTAAACCTGTGCGGGGCCAGGCTTTCTTCCCCCTTCCTCCCAAATCACCTATATATATACTTTTATATACATGTATATAATGACTTCTCAAGCTGGTTTCCAGTATGCAAAGGAATCTGTTACAGAGCTCTGCAGAAAAAGTCACGCAGGGAGCTGCACAAGCTGCGCAAGCTCTACGCTCACCGTAGAGCACCAGGGCTGGGGAGGGGTGTCAGCTCTCACCCCAATACCCTCTGCTCCCTAAGATTTCCGAAAAAAAAATCTTTACCGACAGCCCAGAGGGTGTGCTGGGTGCTGCAGACTCAGGGCTGCCGGGACCCTGCCCAGGTCTGCGGCGCTGGGACCCGCTGGGGCTGAGAAAGCCCCATGAATATTGACAGGAAACGATCGGTGGCTTTTTTGGTCACAAGCTGCAGCGCTGAGGTTCAGGCAACGGCACCCCACGCAGGAAGCCGGGGCCACGGGGGGGCGAGAGCAGACTGCGACCGGGCATCTCTGAGCACGGGCGTCCCTGTGCCAGCCCTCGCTCACCCTACAGACGGCAGAGGCGATGCACCTCCCTGGAGCACGTCTGTCCCTCCATCCATCCC
>NW_010564466.1:0-2644 GCF_000687285.1 Phaethon lepturus | reverse complement strand
TCTCCCTCCCTTGTCTGCCCTTGCCTTCCTGCTCCCCCGCCCTCCCCACTCACTGTCGTTCTCTTGCCCCCACTCTCTCGCCCTCTCGCTCCCACCCTCCCTCTTGCACCCCTCACTCTCAGTCTCTCGCTTGTGCTTGCTCCCTCCCTCGCTCTTGTACGACCACACCCTCTCTCCCTCTCCCGCCACGTGCTCACTCTCCCACTCACTCTTGCTCTCTCACCCGTGCTCCCCTGATTGCGCACTCACTCACTCTCCTGCCCACACTCGCTCTCCTTCTCCCACTTCTACTCGCGCTCTCGCTCTCTTGTGTCCTCAGTTGCTTGCCCTCACATGCATCTGCACTCTCTCCTGTGCTCCCACTCCCCCTTGTTTGCACTTGCACTCGGCCTCACTTGCTCCCTCCATCTCTCTCCCTCCCTCCCTCTCTCACCCCCTTGCACTCCCACACACACTCTCACTCACTCCCTCTCGTGCTTTTACTCCCTCACTCTCACCTGCTCACTCACTCTCGACCGCTCTCCCTGGCTTGCGCTCCTTCCCTGCCGCCTGCCCCATTCTCTCATCCTCCCTCTTGCCTGCCTTCTCTCTGACTTCATTTAAATGAATGCTAAGAAAGGCAGAGGAGGAATGGATTTTACCCTATATTTCTTAACAGCAATATTTCCTTTCTTCACCATTGTCCAGCCACACAGGAAAAGAAGTCTTAAACAGTATCAGATGTCACAACATTTCCAGATTTCCACCTGCTTTTTGGCAGATGTTAGAGCAACAGTTTAGGTCCTTCTCACTCTCACCCCCCACCCCTTCCTTTCTCCCTCTCTACCGTTCAAACATACAAAGGTTCTTTTCAGAGACTTCAGACAGATTTAAGATTAAGGATAGGAAAATGTCTCTATGACAGTCTAGATCAGACTCTTTTCTTTCACAGCTAAACCAAGATGATAGTTAATTCCTTAATTCTCACTGGGCTTAGTCCAACAGCACTAATTTAAGAAGCTAAAACAAAAGAAAAAAGAAAAATTGAACAATGTATTGAATTATACACAAAACAGTTCCAATACTCATACTTACAGGCTGAGGCTGTTCTGCAATACAGCAGTTGAAACACAACCAGAATTCACTCATTGTTTACAGTCTGAAGTGCAAACACAGATGAAAAGCAGGAATCAATATCTGCAAAAGTGTCTCCAGGTAGCAAGTTCTTTAAATAGTTTTATTTATAATGGTTCCAGTGTGAAAAGTTTCTCTGTTGAGCTTTTCTCCAAAGAAAAGTCAGTCCCAGGATAAATAGGTTGAAGATAATTTATTTTGGAGTCTTCTTTCAGAAGAATGGTCCCAACACCACACAAGTGTGCTTATGCTTCTTTGATCCCTAGCGTTATGTGAACCTGAAAATAAAGAAGTACAGTACATCAGAAAGAAAGAAGAATCTCATACTCACAGGCAGCCACCCACGCCAGTGATTTCTTGATAATATCTTGAACTACAGAGTGGAGAGACACTAGCAAACAAGTCACACGCTTATTTCTTTTTAAGAGACATCTCTTAAAAGCACAAGAGCAGGCAATTCCAAAGTGTTGGAAGTCAAGCAAGTGGGGCAAGAGGCCAGCTTGGCTGAGCAGGGATCTTCTTCTAGAACTTAGGTGGAAAAGGAAAGTGTATGGACATTGGAAGCAAGGATAGGTGATATGGGAGGACTACAGAGATGCTGTTCACCACTGTAGGGAGAAAATTAATGTGGCCAAAGCTTGATTAGAGTTCAAGCTGGTCAGCATTGTGAAGGACAACAAAAAGGGCTTTTTAAAATATGTTAACAGCAAAAGGAGGATCAGAGATAACATTGGTCTGCTACTTGATGAGGTCAGTCACCTCACAAATAGGGACATAGACAAAGCAGAGACGTTTAATACCTTTTTCACCTCTGTCTAACACCGATGACAGGCCCTGGGACCCCCGGAGCCCTGTGTTGGTACACCATGACTGAGGGGATGATAAACTCCCAGCCAACTCTGAACTTGTTCGAGACTTGCTGCTCCAGCTGGATGCACATAAGTCTATGGGGTCCAATGGGATTCATCCCAGGGTACTGAAAGAGCTGGCCAATGTCATCACAGGACCTCTCTCCGTTATTTTTCAGCAGTCTTAGGAGTCTGGAGAGGTCCCAGTCGACTGGAAGCTGGTAAATGTTGTCCCAATTTTCAAGAAGGGCAAGAAGGAAGACCCTGGTAATTACAGGCCTGTCAGTCTCACTTTGGTGCCTGGTAAAATTATGGAGAAGGTTATTCTGGTGAGAGACAATGCAGTCATTGGTCATAGCCAGCATAGGTTCATGAGGGGAAAGTCCTCCTTAACCATCTTAATTTCCTTTGATGACAAGGTCATCCATCTAGTTGACCAAGGGAATACTGTATATGTGATGTTTTTCAATTTTAGCAAAGTCTTCAATAATGTGTCTCACAGTATACTTCTGGATAAACTGTCCAGCACACAGTTAGACAAATCCATAATACATTGGGTGAGCAATTGGCTGACGGGTCGGGCTCAGAGTTCTAGTAAATGGGGTTACATCAGCCTGGCAACCAGTCACCAGTGGGGTTCCTCAGGGCTTGATTTTAGGGCCAGAGCTCTTTAATGTTTTTAT
>NW_010564465.1:0-18596 GCF_000687285.1 Phaethon lepturus | reverse complement strand
GTCACATTGGCAAGCCTAACCAAAGGGATATTCTATACCATGCTGCGTCATGTTCAGTATAGAAAGCTGGGGGGAAGAAGGAGGAAGTGGAGGCACATTCAGAGTGATTGCATTTCTGTTCCCAGGTAACCGCTATGCGTGATGGAGCCCTGCTTTCCTGGAGATGGCTGAACACCTGCCTGCCCATGGGGAGTGATGAATGGATTCCTTGTTTTGCTTTGCTTGCGTGTGTGGATTTTTCTTTACCTATTAAATTGTCTTTATCTCAACCCATGAGTTTTCTGGTTTACTCTTCCAATTCTCTCCCCCACCCCACCGGGGGGAGTGAGAAAGCAGCTGCGTGGTGCTTAGTTGCCAGCTGGGGTTAAACTGCAATGCCATAGCTCTCCTATAGAAAACAGTATTGTCTTGGTCTTTGTGCCTGTTACTGGCACCTAAACTGGAAGCCATATAAGAATCTTAACGATTTCCTTACCAAGGGAACTGGATGATTTACCATCAAATTGGACAGTCCTGGCAGGTCCAGAGGTAAGGGCTGAGTGAAAGAGAACATGCACAAGAGCCTCTTCAGCCCACTGAATATAAAGCATCCTGTAGCTTCTGGCCCTAAACTAAGCAAAACCCCACCCATGAATGTATTTTCCAAATTACTCCTCAAGTCTAAAGAAAAGGTTGACTTCCTTGCCACATCTCTTCATGGGAAGTCCCCAAATACACAGGTATTCCTGCAGAGCATTAGGTCTGTTCCTGCTTTCCCTTTTATGTCCCTACAAAAGGATGTAGATGCTTGATCCTGCATGCTCCTCCGGGCATAGCTGCCTGCGTCAGCCAGCATTGGAGGTGGTCTTGGGAATGTCCCATTTTAGCAAAGTAGAACGGGTTTGGGAGAGGCTTGGTGGAGACATCACATCAGCCATCATGAGCCTCTCCTAGTGCCAGCACAGGTGGGAAGAAGAGATACATCCCTCTTATTCCTTTTCTAGACAAATGTAGTTCCTTTTAATCACTGCAGTCTGGCAGGCTGCAATACTCTCCTAAGACTATCACAGGCACTTTGAACCAGAAACAACATTCACAAAATAACAATGAAATCTGCAAGGGCATCGGACAGGTCCCAAGGCTGAGCGTTTTGCAGCGTGGATGTGGTCGGATTACTGAAGTGCAGGGTAGACCTAACTGCATCCCACTTGGCCTGCGGACTCAGAATCACTGTCTGGAGCAATTATGTTTGTCAGGATGGAGGTAGCCCTGCACTAGACAGGTGAATTCTCCATTTCCCTATTTTCTATTTCTCTACTCATCTATGTGTCTACCACTGTTTTACCTTTTTTAACTCCAGTACACATAAAGAATAATTCCATTGCAGTCAACTGGAATACAATATTTTAAAGAAGGTGTGAGAAGAGAATTAGGACTAGAGGTCCAAAGTCTGCATTATTTGCTATTCGTGGTGTTGACTCATTCTTTAATCCTTCAGTATGAGGCTTTAAATACACCAGGAACCTCACAAGCCAAACTAATGAATTATTATTTTAATACAAATTAACCAAAATCCCTGAACTGATCATTCTAAAGCATGCAAAAGAAAATGATATAAAAAAACAAATTTTACCAAAACACAAAACCAATTCTAACCAGCTGAATTTCTACAGCATCTGCTTTTAATTGCATTTTGTGCAATTTTTTTACCTGCATTTCAGGCATCACTGGGCTATAGTTAGTGAATGGAAAATTAAGCTGCCTTCTCTAATACTCAAACCTCTTCTCTAGATGAATGGTTTGGAAGGGATGGAGCATCCACTGACTTCAATATATTATAAAAATTGCTTCAGTCATAATGGGGTATCCACTTCACAGGGCCTATAGTTCTATCCCAAGACAAGCACAACCTGAACACAAATATAATTTGCCATTATATTGCAAATCTGCAGACTTATAAGCCTCAGCTTTCTAATCACAGCCATATAAAGAACTTATGTTAGCAACAGAGTATTTTAAGAGGTTCCTCACAAGTTATGACAACTGAGACAAAACCTGAACTTTCTATTTCTTTGCTTTTTTTTTCTTGATTAATCTTGTCAATTAACTTTTATATTAAAAGTGGTGCAAGAACTTTATCTGGAGTTTCATTCTCACCTATGCTGGGGTTTTGTTTCTTTTTTTCTCTCATGAACAGTTCTGATATTATAGTAGAGGTATTCACAACCCAAGGGTCCCATCCTAGAAATCTGTTAATCAGCTTTGTGAAGGCTGGGATATTTTACTTCTCTGAGAAGACTCTTTTATTTGAATACTGCTAAATCACCTGAAAGGAAAATATTTATAAACTAGATTTGCAGAACAAAGTCTTTGCCTTTAGAAAAGACTGAGTTGCTGCAGGTTACAATATTTTGAAAAAAACATTACCTAATACATTTATGCAGTCTTCATTTTAAACTTTTATCCAAATTATATCAATTGAATATAATGTTATACTGCAAATATAGAGCGCATTTCATTTCCGGAAGCACATATAAAGGTTTGGGGGTTTTTTAGTAAAGAGCTGTCCAATGCAAGTTTGTGACCTTTTTATTTATAATCACAAAATAATTTTATTCTTAAACAAGAAAGTAAATGGCTAAATAGCACAGATTTTCATATATTTTCATACTCTACCATTTTTACAACATGCATGTGCCAAAAGAACTCATATCTCTTTTGCACTGGATTTATTCTAGACAATATAGTGCATGTCTTCTGGCTTTATGATTTGTTAACTCTCCAATAACATGTTTGGGGCTTACTTATCTCCCCTTTTCATTTCAAATACTTTCACATTATATCTCCCACAGGCCGACTGACAGATGGGATGTTATAACATAGCGATCTAACCTATGTGAACTATTGAAAAATCATGGAGTTAGAAGGGACTACAGGTAGTAACTAGGTCATGCCTGGCTTTACACTTAGATCAAGCATATATAAGTTTTCTTGACACACGTTGGTCTAAACTATTCTGCAGTGCTTCCAGCTTTAGGGACACAATTTCACCAGTATTCTACCAAGTCTTTCCTATCCGTATGCATAAGCAAATTTTCCCAGTTATTAATTCAAATCTTCCCTCCTATAATTTTCTCATTCCTTTTCCTATTCACCATGGAAATACAGGACAATTTACCCTCTTCTTTGCAGCACTTTCACATATCTGAGTACTTTCTTCATAGACCTCATCTCTTCATGATTAAATAAATTCTCCAATCTTTCCATGTAGGTCATATTTTGTAGATTTGTGATCACTTTTACTCCTTTTCTTGGAATTTGTCAGTTGCCTTCATTTAAATGTAATGCCCCAAACTGGATACTATTCTGTAACCTTACTGATAACAAGCAAAGGGAAAGTAGTATTTTATGTCTTACACACTATATACCCTAAATATATAAGACCTTTGCCTTTTTCCATTTGTGTCTTATGCTCACCTTGTGATCCAATGCAGCCCCCAACTCCTTTTCTGAAATATTGCTATTTAAGTAGAAATTCCCTTTCCCGTATGTGACTAGTTGATTACTCCTGCCCAAGAATAATACATTACTCTTGTCCCTACTCAATTTCAACTTACTATTTTCAAGATACTTAGTCAATTTTTCAAGGTCATTTTGAATTCTGTGCTCTCATGCCCCCCAGCTCTACGTCACCTAAAAATTGAATGGGCATATTCTTCAGATCATTAAGAAAAAAACTGAAACCATACTAGACACATGCTTTCCTCTTTGTTGCAAATCATTGATCATCATTTCATGGCTTATGAAACCTAGACAACACTTCTGTATCCACACCATGTTAGTGCTTTATAGAATCATAGCATAGCACGGTTTGGCCTTTACAGATCATCTAGCCAAACCCCCAGATACAGATCATATTTTCCCAAGTCGTTGTATAAGACAACACAGAAAGCCCTACTAAAGTCAAGAGAAATGGCATTTATGTTCTCAAAATCTGTTGTCCTGCTGTAGGAGGCAATCACATGGATTTGATAATTTTGTACTGGCTGCTACTCACATCCTTGTTGTCTTCCAATACTTAGAAAGAGTTTGTTTTGTCAGTTGTTCAAACATTTTCTGAGAGCAGAAATTAAGCTAGTGACTGAATCATACCCCAATCTTCCTTTCTCCTTATTTAAAGACAGAAACTGTCTTTCCCTTCATGAACCTTCCAAGACATTACTTGCTCATGGCATGCTCTAAAGTACAACAGTAGTATCTAATATTTCATCATAAAGTTCTTTAATTTCTTCATTAGGAAACTCATAATCCCTTGCTGATTTGAAAAACTCTCATATTTAAATTGTTTCTGCCCCTTTCAAATTTGAGGTCTTTACTTTTTTCACTGGTATGAACTGTAATACCTCTCAATTGCAATTGATCATTCTTGTAAGGACTCAGGCAAAAAAGTTATTACAAAATTTGACCTTTTGAGTGTCATCCAGCAATAGCTTTTCCTCTCTTTTGCTGAACCACTGACCAATTCACCCTTTCCTTTATCTTCCCTCTGTTACAATTGCATTTCTAAATTGATATCTTTTGTCAGACACACCTCGTTTTGAGCTTTATTTTTTAAAATTTTGCTCCCACATATTCATGTTATATTTATCACTCATCCTCAGTACCCTGACCTAGTTTCTGCTTCCAGTTTGATTCTTTCTTGTGTTTAAAGTTCATTCACAGTTCATTCTTTAATCAAGCCGATCTCTTACTGAATTTTCTCTCTTTTCTTCACAATGGGATAGTATATACCTGTGGATGGATATTATGTTATTGTGTGTATTTTTTTTTTTTCCGCATTTTTCTTTACATGAGATCTTGCTTACCCATTGTGCAAATTTATTGAAGTCTACTTTCTATCACTCAGCTGCTATTCCTCCTTCTGGTCCTGAATGATCATGAATCTTTTTTCTAATGGACACTCTTAAATGGACCTTCCAGCCTCAAATTCTCATCCATTCCTCACAATTGTTAACGAATATAAAAGACTCTCTCCTTTGTTTGCTTTCTTTACTTCTCAAATCAGAAACATTTTCCCTGATGTAATCCAAAGGTTTCCTGAGCAATCTGCTCTATTTCTTTCCCAGCAGATATTCCTCATTATCCCCAGTTACCTTGTGCTGAATATAAAAGTCTTGCAACACACCATGTACCATTATTTCCCTTGGTTCTTTTTTGTTTATGCGGCAAACCTTGGAAATTAGATGCAATTTAAAGCTATAGCTTACATTCAAAGACTGAGTTTGAAGACGATTTGATTATGTCTAGACCATGTTTAGACAGACGTACAAAGGTCATTTCCAAGATAGCTTCAGTCATTGACAGCACAACCCAAAACACACGAGACCTGCAAGTAAGGACGTTTCAGATGCTACTGATATGGCATATGGCATTACAGGGTGAATATGTCAGCAAGAGGGTCCAGATAGTCCATGTACTTGTCCGTAGTCAATTTGGGGTTTGCCAACAAGGTCTGAACACTGGAAATCAGTGGATCTAGGAGTATGCCAGGCTGCTGGTTGTTCATGTATGTCCCATTTAAACTCATAATAATCTCATTGAATCACACACTGGGGAGACCTGTTACAGTAAAAGCGAGCCTTTCTGAACACAGCTGGACCCAGGAAACAAAATACACTTCTTAATATTAAAATCCCCAAATATAAATCTAGGTAATTATGCTATATTCAGTGCTATGAGCAGAAAGAACATTAAAAAAAAAAAGAAAAACAAGATAAACAATGTAAAAATAAGGTAATTCTAAGACACTAAATGTAAACTTCTCTATTTTATTTAAACAAGGTGTTTTTTTTATAATTCATAAAAATACAGCATAAGGATAAAACAATAATCTCATAAGATTATACTTGTCATGTACCAGCATACAGGCCAAATGTCCACAGCAGAAACAGATGTGGAAGTTGTCATTTTAAGTCAAATAAATATTCATCAAACGTAATACAAATGATAAAATGCAAAACTTGCAAGGTGAAGTTAGGTCCTGAGCAGACTTCTTGCATGCAGTGACATAAACAGGATACATGATGTAACGTTGGTTTTCCATGAGGCATAAGTGTTTTAATAGCATGAATTTGAAACTACCCCATCACATGTTTACCAAGGAAGTAAAAGATAAAGTGCCAATGGACAAAGTATTTCAAGGAAAGGCAATAATACCTCTCAAGCAGAACACAAGGATGAGAAGTCTTCTTTTTCTAACTATATATGTAGCATAAGCGGGTTTTATAACAGAGCCCAGAAGAAGCCTTATTCTCTACCTGACCATACACAGGGCTTGGAATCATATCTTAGCATTTCAGCTTTCATTCTAAAAAGAAGCGTTTAGGTACTCTGAATATTTTTTTTAAAAAGTTTAAACATGTAACTTGAATGTAACAAATATACACTGTCTGTGTCTGTAAAGATCTGGAATGAACAAATATGAAAAGCACAAACTAGTCCATATATCATAATAAGGTCTTATTTTAAAGAATGGTAAATCAACCTTATTGACCTTCAACTTCTAAGTTTTAGATACACTAAGTGAAGAAGATTTTTAAATCCTAGCTACCCTTCGGGGCATAAAACTTAAGAGACTATAACCACCTGCACCATAAAACATGGAGGCCTCACCAGCATACTCTTTAGGGTAAACATTCCTTGCAGGAAACAGAATAATGGGAAGGGTGCAAGAGATGAGCTAATGTTTTCCAGAAACTACTTAAACCAGCTCAACGGTAAAGAAGAGGTATATGCACTTGTCTTAGTGATGTAAAGATTAGCTTAGTGCTAAAATAATGGAAAGCTCCAGCCTAAAATAGCTCCTTCTGTACTGAACACAGAGAAACTTACAGGTGCCACCAGGCATTTATAGGAACTTTAGAGTTAAGTTAGCTTAGACTTAACTAAGTTAGCTAAAGATGTCTTCCATCAGTAAGAATCTCCTTCCTTTAATTGCACTGATATGTAATGTAGTGCGTTATTCTCCAGTTATATGTTGTATTGTGTGGCAAAGACTGTATGTAAATTTTTAACTGCTGGGTCATGGCGCTTGGTGTCTCTGCCATTGATTTCTGGTACTCTAATAGTCACAGTGCAGGATTAGAGTTTACCACAATGACTACTGGGAAATGGAAGTTTTATAAAGACTACCTTCACTGCATGTGTGAGAAGAGTGCACTGTGAGAATGCAGTGGGACTGACTTAGCCAGTTATAGGTTATCGGGATGAGGGTGGCTTTCCTGTCCTCATTGAGTACCATCTTGTCCTATTGTCAAGGGGAAGTAATGGTTGTGAAATTGTTGTCCTTACATCAAATAGATAAGAAGTCCTTCATTATGTTTTATGAGGCCTCTTCTTTTCCCTTTGTCACACAGAATAGGTACTGGTTAGCCATTTTAGTCTCCCTCTTGGAACCAATTTTAATCATGAGCACAGAGCACTCCATTATTTTGTGCCGTTATTAGAGGGCTCTGAAAGTGCTGAAAAGTGGTGTTATCAGCACAGCTTATGATTTGAGAAACCTCAAATTTGAACATAACCAGCTCCTTGCTTTTTTTTTAAAGCTCCTAGAATCACACCCTAGTTCCTGAAATTAGATTCCTTCAGCTGCTGTATTTCTCCTGCACTGATAAGAAAAGTTCTCATCACCACTGCCAGTCCTAAGCACCTCAGTAACCTTTCTTTTTTTGAATTATGGCTTAAACACAATAAAATACATCTTTTTAATGCCAAGAGTAGAAAGAAAAAGAGCAATATGTGGCCATCTACCCAGAGAAATAGCAAGCAGCATTGCCTAAAAAAGCCATTAGAAGATGTACAGCAATAAGCATCTTTAGTAATAGCCCATAGATAAAACAGTTAAACACAGGAAAGGAAGAATATGAGTGAGCAGGCAGAGTTCAATGGTAGCTGTCCCTTGGATAGGTATTATGTCAAAATACCTTCCCATCAAGGAATAAAGAGAAATTGAATGTTCTGCTCTTATACAAAGAACCATGCATGTTTTACAAGAGCTTAAAAAGCATAGTTGTTCTACAAGCAGGAAAACAAATGAAGCCAAAGTCCATTATAGATGGACAGTCTTCCCCCCGGCTCTCCCCTGTCATAAAAGACCCAACACTTCTCCACATCCCTAGTGCATCCCAATGAAACAAAAGACAGCAATGCTGTTGTTATCCTAGACAAACACATGTGCTGAGGCACCAGCCAGATTCTTCAACTTTCTCTTAGCTGGGACATTGGCCTGGACCTCCTTTCCATCCAGACATGAGTATTCATTACAGGGATGGTAACATAACTGTCTTTGAAACTCCCACTTATCTTCCAATTTGGCTTGAGGTGGGTCAACAGGCCCAAAACTTAGCAGGAGGAGGGAGGTGATGTCTAACTGACAGTACTTTTTTCTTTTAAAAAAGAGATAAAATATCCACTAAAAATCTTAATGTTCCAAAAACACTTTTCTAGTATCACAGATAACACAAGCATTCTGGACACAGGTAGTACACACAGTTCAGAATGAAGGAATATTTTAGCACTGTCCATGGATGGTTACCCTCAGGTAATGTATCATTGGAAAATCTTGCGGTCTGGCTATTATTAAAAATGATACCATCAAGAAATTTATTCCATTCTTCCTGATTATTATATGCTGTTCTCAGAATTTTATCTCTGATGCACATAAGAAAGACTTAATCTTACGCAGTCCAGCATTACCCAGCTTCTTGGTGCCTGATCTGGTCTTATAGCCTGAGAAGAATGAAATTTTCAATAAAAAGAAAAAAATATAAGAGATGTTTGAAATGCCAAGGAGATTTTAGTACAGATGGTCAGAAGTATGTGATAAATATGATTTGTCATACCACATACAGATATAAAAATTAAGGAGCTATCCCATGTGAAAAAAATTCTGCCTTTGTTTTATTGGGGATTTGGGGATTTGGTTGCATCTAATGGCTAAGTATCTACTTGTTGGATCAGTCTTCCTGAAGTAAATGAATCAGTAATAGAGGGAAGAAGATGCTTTTAAAGATGTCCAAAAGAGCTCAAATTCACCAAACCTAAACATTTAGCTATTGACTTTAATGAATTTAAAAATCCAATTTAGTTGGAGTGGATTTCCCTCTGGAGGCCTTCAAAAGCACCTAACTTTTCTCCTACAACTGGGAAGGGAATTGATTTATTATTTTAACATATTTATTTATTTACTTACTTACTTGCCTAGAGAGACATATTGGGGGAATAACCACGCACCTAGGATAAAGGCACAAGTGTTAGAGCTAGATAAATGGGTCTCCACCCACTATCCTTCCTTTGGGAAAGCAGAATTGGGGAACATTTTTTAAGAGAAAATGAAAACAACAAACTAGCACCATTGTGGAACAAAATAACGTTAGATTACTTCATTTCTAAACTTTCTTGTCACTAATGATGCCTATAGGAAATCAAAACTGAAGGTAAAATAAATACCTTTTCAATGTTGAAGACTGATAAATGAGATCTCTATTAAAGAGAATTTACATATTCTTTAACTGAGGGTGTGCAGAACTTCTCATCTCTTCTCCCATCTCCAAAAGTTTAGGGCCCTAAACTTTTCCTCATAAGTTCCCAAAGTTTCGTGTCACTGTTATAATACAAAAAAGGAAGACTGCTAATATTTTAGTCAGACTAGTGTACACAAGCAAAGGAAGAGCTGACAAATAACCACTGTGCCTTGAGGCAGTTTCTGTAGTGGAAAAGAAATGCTTGGTCTGAACTCAGCTATATAGATGTAATGCCAAAAATGAAGTAACTCCTGGCTTTAAAGCCTCTGAGAGTCACTAGGAAACTTCACCAGACTTCAGATTACACTGTAATTTATTTTCCAGTGATTTTGTAGTGAGCAAATTGCTGAACTGACATTTAGGAAATGGAGTTAGTTTCCTATTCCTGACACAGATTACCTGCAAGACCCTGGATCAGCCACAATGCAGTACTGTAGAAGAGAAAATTACTTTTTTGAGTGCATACATACCAATACATACCAAGGCTGGAGGATAGCAATGGTACCACTTTTAAGGCTGACAGTGGAGAGATCGTAAGTGGAAGCATGATACTTATAATACAAGAAGGATGTGTATAACTCAGTATAACTTGTTCAGTCTGGAGAAGAGGAGGCTGAGGGGAGACCTTATCGCTCTCTACAACTACCTGAAAGGGTATTGTGGCAAGGTGGGTGTTGGTCTCTTCTCCCAAGTAACTAGTGATAGGACGAGAGGAAATGGCCTTCAAGTTGCACCACGGGAAGTTTAGATTGGATATTAGGCAAAATTTCTTTAGTGAGAGAGTGGTCAAGCATTGGAACAGGCTGCCCAGGGAGGTGGTGGAGTCACCATCACTGGAAATATTCAAAAAATGTGTGGATGTGGTGCTTCGGGACATGGTTTAGTGGTCATGGTGGTATTGGGTTAATGGTTGGACTTGATGATCTTGAAAGTCCTTTCCAACCTTAATGATTCTGTGATTCTATGATTCTGTGATTCCGTGATAAGTTAGTGACAGCTGAGAGAGGAAATAAATGTTTCCTAGTCCACAAAAAGCAGTTATTGAGACTCTTGAACTATCTATGAAACAATTAAAAGACCTGACATGTGCCTGAAAGTACCTACCAAGAAGAAAATAATAATGCAGAATACAAGAAGAGCTTCTGGCCAAATTTTGTCCTGAAAAGATGGTACATATTTTTAGCCACGTTATCCATAAACTAAGTTATTTATTTAAAAACTTAAAACTTATTTAACAACTGAAACTTATTTAAATGTTCTATAAGAGTTTAAAACATATATTCTACACCTTAAAATTAGTGATTTGATACAGAAATTGTCTGATATACAGTAGGTTGGACCAACTAATTATCAATGTTTCTTCTGGCTTTAAAATCTTATGAATCTCCTTCTGTTGTAGCTCACCCATCTCCAACAACTTTGTGTAATAGAGAACATGAAGTTATTTTTAGGTGTTATTACTATGCTCTTTGTTTTATAAGCAGACAGAAATTACATTCTCAGTATCTATCCCATAATATATGGACAGTATATGTTTTAGTTCTCTCCCTTTCTGTGTCCTCATTAGGTACTATACATTCAGGAGCCAAGGGAATGTTGCATTAATGGCACAAAGTCCTTAGCATGATGAGGATGTTAAGTACTATGGGTGTAACGAATCTCTCAGTCTTCTCTAGGGCGAAATTAATGCTGCTCCTCACAGGGTGCAGCTATGTAGCAGACAAGAGAGAGCTACAGAGGAAGTCCAAGCACTGGTCCTTGACCACCCACACTGCTTACCCCTCACCTCACTCTCTGGCTCTTCTTGGGACTCTTCCAACTTGCTCTCAGACACACCAGCCACAGAGGGGACAGATAGATGTATAGATACAGATATGCTGTATAGATGCAAGTCAGTCTGTACCTGGCCCTTTTTTATTTAGCTATATAGACATTGCCTTAGAGACTTACTTTAAGTTGTCTGAATCAGTCTCTAGGTGAAATGAATTCCACACTATAAGCAGAACCACCAATTTGGGCACAAATTCACTGAAACATGTGGGTACAAACAGAAACACATGAAATTCTGTCCAATCATAACATTTTTTTTTTTTTTACTGTGAGGGTGGATGAACTCTGCGGTAGGTTGCCCAGAAAGGTTGGGGAACCTCCATCCTTGGAGATATTCAAAAGCCATCTGGGCATGGTCCTGGGCAACCAGCTCTAGGTGACCTTGCTTTGAGCGTAGGGTAGGAACAGACAGTCTCCAGAGGTGCCTGTCGACCTCAAACATTCTGTCATTCTGCACATCTCTTAAGCAGTGACTCCAATCCTACACCAGCTGTTGTGATGCAAACAGCATTACCAGTCTTGGATAAAGGGCATACAAAATTATGTGGCTATATTGAGGGTTAGTTCTGCAGTTAGCAAGCTCATTTGCACACAAAGGCAGAGACTATAAGAAGAGAGAGCTGCTACTACTCTGGGTAGTTGGTGATTATTATGTCTATCAGTTTAGCACTCCTTATGTGCAGTCTTACAAGTTCTTTATACACAGGGTTAAATGCTACCTTTGTTTTTCAGACAGGTCAGTTGAAGCCCCTGCGGTGTTCAGGATGCTAATTTTGCTTGGGAGACTCACCTCAGGATTCCCATATGATCCATGGAGAGGCAGCAGTAACTGAGAGCAAGAGGCTAAGGGAAGGTGCTCCGCATCACCCATGACAGTGACAGTTTTACTGTACTGACAACAGAGGAACCGTAGGAAAACTAACTTCCATAGCTTAAAATCAATTTCTGGAGATACAAGGGGAAAGGAGGGAAACTTCAAGCGCTGCATGTCCCTAGTTAACACAAAAGCCATTGGTAGTACTGAGAATAAAGCCCTTGTTCATGGATCTTATAGCTCTAGAAACTGAGATGGCTGGATTTGCCAAGAGCAAAAGCTGTAATGATCTCTGAGAGTAACTAAATTGAGGGTGGAATTTTCCCTTCCAGGCTTTTAGACCATCTGAGAAAAACAACTTCTTGCAGAAAAAGACAGGCACACATGGAGATGGCCTCTGTCACATGCTGGTTTGCTGTGCTAGTCTAGACTTGGAGGTTGTTCAAAGGGGGCCCTTCTGGTGTCAGAAGAGCTTGTTAGCGCCTGTAAATGTCTCATAATCTTATTTGTTGTTCTCAGCACTTCCTACTTCTCGTGTCCTTTCTCTTCTACAGGAACAAATTTAACTTGTCTTTTGAAACCTCGTTACCACAAGATTGCTCCTTCCTGTGTCAGCCAGGCCTCACTGGTTGATAAAGAGAGAAAACAAGTTTTAATGAAAGGTAGGATTATTAAACTGGAAGTTGTTTATACATGGACTGGTATTCCCAAGTTAGAGCATGCACTGCAAGTTCCCTAGATGCTGCTCTGACATCAAGCTCTGTATGTGCTGATTGCCCAGATTTTTTGGCTACTAAGAGACCAGACACGGTCTTGTAGGTGATGAAACACACTGTGAGCAAAAGGAAGTGGTGGAGTGGTGCAGATAAAACTGTAGCAGTGCTAATGTAGTAGAGCAAGTAAAAGAAGCTAAAAAACACATGTATCATAGTGTGTAGAAAGCTTAGCTTCACTCCAACAGAAAGCTATTCTGGTTAATTCATGATCATTGTGATACTACTTTGTCATACCAACTTCTAGTAACAGAAAGGCTCAAGGTACTTCTTTACTTCTCTGACAGAAGATAGTGAAAATAGGTGCAACAACAAGGGACCTTTCAGGAAGGTATCCTGCTAGCTGACATTCCCGAAATCCTTTCTTATTAGCTTAAGCAAAGATATCAGCTACAGAGAAGATATCTACCTGACATGTATTATGTGAGACATATGTGTGACATAGAAGGAAAACAGAGGGTTCCTCAAGCTCAAGTGTTTTCTGAGGAAGGGACTGTCATGCATAACTGATGGTATTTTCTGTAACTTGCTTGTCTGCCTTAGTTTGCTGTCCTTCCTTGTACACTGGGAATGAAATGCAAGGAGGCTGATAATGGGAACATGAAATCAAACAGTATAAACCAATTTGGATCCTCAAAAGAATTATGTAGGAAATATAATGCTTGGTTCCTTCTGGCATGACACAGCTTATTATTTATAAGGCTAAAAGCTGGTTCCAGGAAGAACTGGAGATTAATATGCTTTCAACAATCTAAGGATTATGCTCAGACTTGCTGAAACCCATAGAAAGTCAGAGATCATGATGTGAGCAAGACAGTCTGCTTTTCTAAGCCAAAGCGTGACTTAACTATGCTGGGGAGAACTCAGAGAAAGAGAGGAGAAACATGCACACAGAATTTGTCAGGTTTTTTTCAGTGTAGATATATAAAGTAACCATTAAATTAAAATCAATCAAGTGATTGTCAGAGAAGTTAGGCTTATTTGTGTACCAAAAATTGTGAAGTCAAAAACTGATATGGAGACCATCCTTTGTGTTATGTGGATTCAAATTTATGATTATATACACATTCAATTCAATCAACAAATAGTTGTTTCCCAGATAAATGAGAATATTAGGCCTACGGTATCGACAGATTGTAGACATTATCTTTGTTAATTGGAAATCAATAGGACCTTACATGCATAATTAACCTCCTGTGGCCTTACGATTGCACCAGGAAATTTGACAACCAACAAGCAGTTTATAGTCAGGCATTACACTGATGTGTTCTGCAAAAGATGGAAAGCCCTGATCCATGAGATTCTTCAGGGCTTGCCTTTTATAAAACCCTTGCATCAAGAAAGATAGTGTTCAAAATATGATACTGCCTAATTAGATATGTGCCAGTGAAAATAAATTACGTACGCAAAGATGTACTGAGGCAGAACGTCTATTGGGTGGTAGCAAAAGCAAGTAACACTATCTCAGCTCATCCTGCATCCATTAAAACAGTAGTGAGCAATATTCTTCAGAAGAGGTCATGTAGATTACTCCAACTTTAACGGAAAGATTAATCTCTTCAATAAATCATCCTGAAGTTAATTATTTCCAACTGACTTAAAAGATCCATGCTGAAGCAGCAGTTTTAAATTTCATTTTAAGTGATTAATTCCTTTATGCAGTCATTAAATGTATATACAGTCAGTTTCTTAGGTCACCAAAATGTTAATCAGTGAAGGTTTATGATTGTAGAAGGTCTATAGTGGGTGGACACTTGTAAGTTTCCACAGACCATTATATTGCCCAAAACCAGGCTTCAGGAAATATTTAATGCACTCATCAGTTCAAGATCTGTTACATTAATTGTATTTTGCAGCATTCTGTATTTAGAATATATATTTACATTTGAAGACTGAGGCAAAAAAGTGGTTGAGTACCTCAGCCTTCTCCATATCCCAGGTAACCAGGTCTCCCATTTCTTTCTGGAGAGGGCCCACATTTTCCCTAGTCTTCCTTTTATCACCGATGTACCTATAGAAGCTTTTCTTGTTGCCTTTGAAGTCCCTGAGCAGATTTAATTCTATCAGGGCTTTAGCTTTCCTAACCTGATCCCTGGCTTCTTGGACAATTTATCTGTATTCCTCCCAGGCTATCTGTCCTTGCTTCCATGCTCTGTAGGCTTCCTTTCTGTGTTTGAGTTTGTTCAGGAGCTCCATGTTCATCCATGCAGGCCTCCTGGCATCTTTGCCTGACTTCCTCTTTGGTGGGATGTATCACTCCTGAGCTTGGAAGAGGTGGTCCTTGAATATTAACCAGCTCTCTTGGGCCCCTCTTCCCTCCAGGGCTTTATCCCATGGTACTCTAACAAGCAGATCCCTGAAGAGGCCAAAGTCTACTCTCCTGAAGTCCAGGGTAGTGAGCTTGCTGTGCGCCCTCCTCGCTGCCCTAAGGATCTTGAACTCCACTATTTGGTTATCACTGCAGCCAAGACTGCCCTTGAGCTTCACATTTCCCCCCAGCCCCTCCTTGTTGGTGAGAACGAGGTCCAGCATAGCACTTCTCCTCCTTGGCTCCTCTATCACTTGGAGAAGGAAGTTATCATCAACACGTTCCAGGAACCTCCTGGATTGCTTATGCCCTGCTGTGCTGTCCCACCAATGGATATCGGGGTGGCTGAAGTCCTCCATGAGGAGGACTTGTGAACGTGAGGCTGCCCCTATTCATCTATAGAGGGCCTCATCCACTCGGTCTTCCTGGCCAGGTGGCCTGTAGCAGACCTCCACTGTCACCTGTCTCTGGCCTCCCTTTAATCCTCAACTGGGAAATTACTTTTCAGTAATGTAATAGAAATCTATGAATATATATAGTAATATATAATATAATATATGAATATATTAATATTTTATATATAAATATGAAATTTTTATCCTTTAAATGAGTAGTTGTGAATGGTTATTCTGGGCTTGTCTACTTTTCAGAACTTTTTATAATATCAGGCAATCTCTCTTAACAGGGAAATGTCTTCCTGTTTTTAAGATTCCCAAGAAACAGAACATGAGATCGTCAGACTAAGCCACCTTTTCACTTTATTACTGGACAGCAAGGGTCAAAGCTGGGGTGGGGGAGGGTTAAAAACAGCTTTTTGGAAAAGTCTAAATCTTGAACTATTTAAAAAAGGAATGAAAAAACAACTTTCAGTGCATGAACCTGAGGTTTAAAGTGCTGATCTTCTTGAAGAATGGTCTAGTCTTGTATGCTTCCCTAGATACCTGCTGATGAATATTCTGAGACAGGACAGCAAACAGACTTTTGTTCTGACTCAGTTCAGCTTCTCAATTCCAGACCCTAATTTGCAGAAGTGTGTGTGAAGGAAACAGCGTAGCTACATTTGTGAGCTCTATAAGCTACAAAGAGAACAGGAAGAACCATACTGAAGATGAAAATAGGTGAAGACTGATCAGAGGTGAGGAATGATAAGACGAACTGTACAAGAGCTCTTTATCCTGGGAAAGGGGACAATATGACAGAAGGCTAAAAAAAGTCATGGCAGAGAGAAGGTGAGTAAGGACTGATTATTCTTTTCCTACACAAGAACTAGTGGTCATCAAATAAAATTATGTGACAGGTTGAAAACAAAAAGGGGAATGAAGATCTTTAGCATGACATAGCTAAATCTTGGAATTCATGGCTGCTAGATATTGGAGTTCACAGACATTAGAAAAGTAACTGCATAAAGTCATGGACTAGAAATTCACTAAGCATTATTAGATACCAAGACGCCGCTACTGGTTTAGAATCTGAGAATGGGAGTAAGAAATACCATTACATGTTTACTTTACATTTATGTGCCTTTGCATTCTTCCCTTACTTCACCCTTTCTTCCCTAAACTTCCTTATTGTTCACTTCCAGAAAGACAATACTGGGCTAGATGAACCTTTTGCCTGACCTGGCATACTTGTTCCTATCTAGAAGCCCCTCGTTCTACTGACATTTCTCCCCATTTGATTTTCCCCTTAATTTTAAATTTCAGAAGGTAAAAAGGGCAGTATGCCCTTCCCTGTCACAACATATTTAGAAGTTTCTCCTCAGCTGTTAGGTTTTAGCTTTTTAAAAAATAGAGAATTGTAAAAGATGTGGACAGATGAAAAACTGAAAGGTGTCAGTGGCTGCTTTAATTTTTCAATAAAACAAATCTAAGCCCTTTAACCAAGGGTTAGGCATGATCGTGTAAACTCAATGGTCCCTCTTAGTCCCATGGGTCCTAATTAGGTCACTGACAGCCTTGCCTACTTCTACCCCTGCCTATGTTCAGCCTCTGTTGGGATCATATGCCACTTTGCTAAGCCCTGCCTGGGTGGGCAAAAGTTGCTCTGGGGTACAGAGCTCTGGCATGCATTATTCATCAGCAGTAAGGCCCAAGGGACTCTGCTGGAGATGTTAGCCTCACTAATGCTGTCAAGAGTGAAGGAGAAAGGAATTAGGCTAACCCTAACCCCCCCCAAAAATCACTGGGTAGTGACGTTACTGACAATTAAAGGAAGGAAACAGGACTGTGACACAGAAAATATCCCAGAAAGCCAAGCTCTTTGTCTACCTATACAGCAGAAATGTTCTGCTGTGACAAAGTCAGAATAAATTCTGATTATCACTGCTCCACTAAAGGGTTATATACTGTAAAGGTTTACTAAGACATAATCATGTTGGTGTTCTTCCTGGTTATGCACACGTATCATATAATGAAAAAATAGATGATAATGTCATTGCTGTACTACATTGCTCTATAACTGAGAATTAGGTTGTGTTTCATTTTAAGCATTTTCAAATGATACAGACAATTACAGCTTTTATTAACAGTACTGGGGCAAATGTGAATTCTCTGGTGGGCTTCTAAGCCTCATCTCAGAATGTTTGATGTAGGAAGAAATATTAAGAGTACTCTAGCATTTTTTGTCAATATTTTCCTGCATAAATTCTATTGAAAATATAGATTCATTTGGTCTTTGATGACCATAGTGAGAATAATTGTAATATTAAAAAGAGTTATTGAGATGTCTAAGATTAAATCAGAAATATTAACTACCTATATTTTTCTTATTTACTTGCAGTTGGTCATAACAATCTGCAGGGAATATATGTGAAGTATGTAATCCCTATTATTTTCATTCCTGGGTACGATACAATTTGGCACAGATTTTTAGCTCAGTTGCAAAAAGTAATGCTGGGCCATACACATTCAGATTGATACACGGTCACCAGCAGCTGTATGGGAGCAATACAGAAAGTTTGGTAATTTTCTTTAATAAGTAAAGAAAAACTGTATGCATTATGGAAATGAGAATTTAGTGAGATATTTGACTGACAAAGGACAGGTCCAGTTCCTTTCCAGCTACTATGCAAAGATATTCTACGATATCAAACGAGAAGAGTTTCTAAGGAATTAGACATTTTTGAGATGGAGAAAATACAGATGAAACAGAAAAGGGAGAACTAAAATCTGCAGCAAAACCTGGATTGCTTATGCCCTGCTGTGCTGTCCCACCAATGGATATCGGGGTGGCTGAAGTCCTCCATGAGGAGGACTTGTGAACGTGAGGCTGCCCCTATTCATCTATAGAGGGCCTCATCCACTCGGTCTTCC
>NW_010564464.1:0-9861 GCF_000687285.1 Phaethon lepturus | reverse complement strand
GGGGTTGTTGTGACCCAAGTGCAGGACCCAAAGTGCAGGGATGATTTAGTTGTTGCTGAGCAGTGCTGACACACAGTCAAGGCCTTTTCTGCCCCTCACCCCACCCCACCAGCGAGGAGGCTGGGGGTGCACAAGAATTTGAGAGGAGACACAGCCAGGACAGCTGACCCCAACTGAACAGCGGGATATTCCATACCGTATGACATCATGTTCAGCATATAAACCAGGGGAAAGAAGAAGGAAGGGGCGGAGGGATGTTTGAAGTGATGGCATTTGTCTTCCCAAGTAACCGTTACACGTGATACAGCCCTGCTTCCCTGGAGATGGCTGAACACCCGCCTGCCCGTGGGGAGTGGGGAATGGATTCCTTGTTTTGCTGTGCTTGTGTGCACAGCTTTGGCTTCACCTGTTAAACTGTCTTTATCTCAAACCATGAGTTTTGTCTCTTTTAGTCTTCTGATTCTCTCCCCTGTCCCACCCTGGGGGAGTGAGCGAGCGGCTGTGTGGTGCTTAGTTGCCAGCTGGGGCTAAACCATGACACACAGCTTCAGAAAACTTTCTTTCCCCCAAAAAAAAAGTAAGGAGAAGAACAAAAGATCAATTATTTAATTACCAAAATCAATAGCAGTGAACATTACCAACTGGTTTCCCAATAGAATAAAACCATTAGATGTTTGTGGAAGGCAAAACATTTCCTTTTCAGTGCCATGCCATCAGGAAGGTCTGCATGAAGAGAGGCGGCTTTGAATCCAGAATTCACACGGCAGACCAGCAGTTTCAATAAGACAACCCAGCCAGTGCTTGCGCTTATTCCCTCCTGATCAGACTATCCAGTTGTTGAAAAATGAAAAAATCATTTAGGTTGTAATTGCAGACCCTTGTACCAGGTTCAAGCTCTGATTCATAGATGAAGAAGTAATGGTGGTGTTCGAGGCTTATTGCAAATGGTCATTGCAACGCTGGAAAAAGTGATTTGCCAGGATTTGTGGTGGTCAGACTTGTATTCTCATAGCCAGCAGGTTGGGGTACTTCACTCAGACTGGAATGGGTTCATGGGGTGGAAGTTTGCATTTTTGGCTTTTCTTCATGCCCACTGCCCAGCTAGTTGCCCAAGACAACTCTGACGTGAAGATCAGCGAAGGTAAATTATTAGAATCAATGGAGAAAGGTAGAATGTGTGAGGAATAGGAGAGGTAAAATGACAGAGAAGTATGTTAAAATGAAGACCCAAAACATAACATCACACAGACCTTGACAGGCTATTCTTACTCTTAACTGGCTCTTATTCATTTACTTTTTATTTAATATTATCTAAGAGCGGCAGAGCTTTGGAGTGTCAGTTCTTTGTAGACAATGCAAAGCATATATGTGTACAATTGCATTTCTGCTCCTAAACAAAGGAGTATTTTCTGATTCCTATTAGAAAGTAAACATTGTGCTGGTTTTACACAGCAGTGACTATCCTGCTAATTGCAGGGTGTCTTCTTTCTCAGTAGGTATTGACCAAATCTACAAACGATGGGAAACATTTGCCTGTGTATAAATGGTAAGTCATTATGCATTATCTAGGCTGGTGGTTTTGCAAAATATTAAATCCACATTATGTCAAACCAGGGGAGATGGAGTTGTAATCACACTGATGCGTGACACACAATTAAGAATGTTTGTAAATTTGCATTTATGAATAAAATTCAGATTTAAATGGATATTCAACAGACACTAATGAGGTTTTAAAGACACAGCTAAGGTATGTTCATACAATATAAATCAATGAAGCATGTGTGCTGAACAAACACGTGACCATGGATAACACATTTCTTAATGAAAAAGTCAGAAAAATACTGGCAGGTTTAGCGCTTTCAGCATCAGCTTTCATGTGGTTTTGAAAGGACTAAATCCCGGCAGCAGGACTCAGCGTTGGAGCACCTTGAAGACAGTAAATATTGCTCTGCTTGGATGAATTATGAAAATGTGCATAGGTTTCTCATAACTCTTCTTGTGCCTGATTCTCCTCAGCATGCAATCCTTCGCCATCCCTCACTGTTTACCAAATCAATTTGCTTTGAGATTGCGGCTGAAGGAGGGTATTAGAGCACAGCTGACACTTCAATGTGCTGGAAAATGCTGGTAGCTTTTTCCTTTCTCTTCTCTTTCTCTAATTTGGTGATCTTCCAGTGTTTTTCCTTGCAATATTTCATATAGGCAGGTTTGGCTTTATTACAGCCTCAGGCATCTATGAACGCAGATGTTCATAAGTAGTGTTTGGAAGTACAAAGTATGTGTAGTAAGTTTTTGCCTTAGGCAAATTTGATGAATATTGGAGTTGGGCAGGTATTTTAATGAACAGAGTAATGTAAAATATTCAGAAACTATGAACTATTAAAAGGTGCTAGAGCATCCAGGATGCATGTTTTTCATGCCTACAAATGAGCTACCTACAATTTTTCTAGAAAAAAAAAAAAGAAGCACTAAACAGACCTTTGCCAGCTTCAAATGTGTTTCAAGGAGATTGGTAAAGCAAAGAAACTGGAGCCAAAAAGTTAATTGCAGGAAAATAGCAAAACCCAGCTGTGAAAGGTAGCCGTTGTCACTGGCTTGCAATTCTTGCAATTTAATACAGCATTCACATCTTAGCGCTCCTGCCCAGGCACATATTGATAAATTGGAGGTAAATCCAAGAAGAAAAATTATTAGTAGGAAGAAGGGACTGAATTTTGAGAGAAGATCAGAAGAACTAATTAGGTAGAGCTTGGCTAAAAGAGAGCTCAGGAAAGGGAGATAAATCTACCTGGGTCGGAACACCAAGTCAATATCAAAGGCAGGATTGTTTAAGTAGGATCATAGCAAAATGGGGTGATCTGGGCAGGAGAATGGGGAAAACAGCTCCGTCACTAGAAAACACATGGTGAGAGTGGAAATGAAGATTCTCATTATTTTTGGTTGAACCAGACCCGCTGCTCCAAACTGTTATATTTGAAATATTTCAGTTCACTCTTTTTAAATGCCATGTTTTGACTTTTTCAAATGATCCTTTAAGGTTGCATACAGTTACACTTCATTGTTTATAACAATTAGAAAAAGAAAATGAACCAAAATGTCTTGGTTTAAATTAAAAGAACTATCTTGTTTGACCTGAAAAATGCCAGGGAGGAGGGTTTTTTTATGGTGAGAAAATCCAAATGTTTTTCATTTCAAATCAACCTTGAATAATTCCCCTCCCCCCAGTCTGGCAACAAAACAACAACAAAAAAAAATCAATTATTCACAGAGCTCTACTCCGGGGGGCACAATTAAGAATAATTGGAAGAAATTAGGCGAGAGAGAATGTAGGCTTCAATAGTAGGACTAGCTTTTCTCCTAGTGAGAAATACAGGCTTGATCCTGCAAGATGCTGAGTGAGATGCTCAGTCTCATTACAGCATCCCTTGGGAGACTCCAGCACCATGGGGCACTATTAAATGTCCTTAGAGCGCAGTTCAAAATGGCACTAGTCACAACTGCTTGGAAATACTCTTCAGTCCCTCAGACATTAGGGTTCATTCTCATACTATCAAAAAATTGAGATGACAACCCAAAAGCGTCTCACTTTCTGTCTCTGTCTCGTACCACTCTGTAGGGTAGCAGCTGACTTCACACTATGCAGGGCTATAATTTCTTTATTCTTGCAGGATCTTTGCTGTAACAAGTCAGGCAGAATTTCTGGAGCTCTCGGCTGGACGTTAGAGAATTTCTATATTTGAGGAGCATAAGGAGCATTGAGGGGTGCAGGAAGACTGTAGGTCAGACTGTAATTAACCATGTACTCTGACCTCCACACGTTGTGGTCGCCTGTGTTTTACTCCTGTAATCAGCAGAGCAATCCGTGTTTCTATCAATGATTTTGTATTTGTTTCCCAAAGATGTGATTTCCTCATAGGCAAAACATGTCAGTGAGGTGGCAGGGTGTATTGATATTTTGTAGTGCTGTATTTTTAGTTAGAAAGTTGTGCAATATAAAGGTGAGCACTTTAGGAAAGTCTCAGTATGTTTTCCAACCAAAACAGTAATCTCCTTAAAGAATGAAATCAGGTTTGTTTGACAAGGCCCATTTTCCAGAGACAGTTTTGATTGGCATTAATTATATTCACAGTCTTTACCAAGTGAATCTCATATAAGCTTTTCCATTATTTTGCTTGGGAGTGATGGATGCCAGGTCTCCAACGTCTTCTGTGCCTTGTACAATATCATCTCGTATGTAGTCTTTCCATCTTTTGGAATTTCAGTGGAATTAAAAGACTTATTAACATCCACAGCAATATATGAACCATCCCCTCTGCCAACTCTGACAGAGTCTTCTGAAACTGTCTGAACTGGCTGATCTTGAAAAACGGAGGTTTTGGTAGATTTGGCTATTTATTCCTTGATTTACTAAAACACTTACAGAGCTGTCATCACCAAAAATATGTTATAAACTCTTGTCATTTTTCAGGATGGAAGTGCTCTCTTTAACAAAGAGAATTCTACTGATGAGAATTCTTTTGCTTTTAATATATATTACTTTCTCCATAACACTGCCTGCAACGGTTTTGTCCCTCATGTCATCAGCTTCTCTTATCAATTATCTTCAGTTTTAGTTTTTGCTCTTTTTTGTTTTGGTTAAGGTTTTTTCAATTTCTGCTTTTCTTTCTCTTATTAAGATGAGAGTGTTCTTTTTGGTAACTAGTTTCTTTTTATTTGGTCTTGACTTGGTGGGTTTGTTTTTTTTTTACTTTAAATCTATTTGCTAAAAGAGACTCTGATTTTATATCCCTATTTTTATTCCCACCTTCTTTGGCTCGTAATTTTCCCCAGCATCGGGAAATTGCCCTTTTGAAGCAGTAAGTGAAAATATTACTGCTTAGGACTGTCCTCTATTTATCCTGCATACGATCAGGTCATGACCACTGGTACCTACATCGTCTAGTCCAGTGATTAATTCACTTTTAGTCATCATACCCAGATTCCAGATAGAATTATCTTGCATTTTGTGTACTACCTTTTCATTGAAAGTTAAGGCTAGGCTGGTGGAAGCAGCTTGGAGGATATTAAAGAGCAAAAGTGAAGGCACTAAGGAGGAAACTCAGTATATAGTTAAATCAACATTTCACATAGAAAAGTAAGTGTGGAAAAATCAAGAGTTTTGAAGATCTTGGAGAGAATGCTCAGGATGGAGGCCAAAAAAACAAGCAGAAATACAGCAAAAAGAAATCATATCATCTTCTCAACTGGCCCACACATCAGTTCAGGGAGGGACAGGAAAATACTTCAGCAGGTGAGGCATGGGTAATAAAGGTGGTCCCAAAGCATCTGGAAGGCTCTTTCATTTGAGCAAGCCATTGTGAGGTGAATGTGTGTTTATTTGGTCTCCCGCTAAGCACCTCCAAAGAGCAAATGTTCAAGGGTCCATTTTAAGACAAAATCCATCTGCTTCTCCAACAGTTTTAAGAAACAGTTTATTTTGTCTAAAATTAACTTGTCTGACACATTGTCATGCTTGGTTACCCCAGCAACAGTGGCAACAGCTACGCCATGTGATATTCATTTTATCTGAATTTAACCGGCTTACTTTTTACTTATATACATGTATATGTATGTGTACATAATTCACAGTTCTGCACCAAACTCCCACACGGATGAAAATATACTGTTTAGCCGGCAAGCTTTAGCAACAATGCCAAAACCAATATTTCTAACCTGAGACTTACTTTTTGATCTTGTCACAGCCAGCAGTTTTCTTAGTTCTCTATAAGTAAAATACATAAGGCTCTTCCCTGCTGAGCCTCCAGTTCCTATCAATCAGAGGCACACCTCGGTCCTGACATCTCCAGAGCACTTTGAGCAAGAACATAAGGCCGAAAAGGTGGAAAAGCATTTGTATGTCACCAAAGCTGTGTAAGTAACACAGGTTGAAAATAAGGACATCTTTTGCAAGTGTTTTCCCAACACATTCACCTGCTTTCTCCACAGGAAAATGTCAAAATGGAGCCAGCTCTAATGGGGTCCTAATATTACCAATTTATAATGGGAGCTCAGAGGCTTCATCATTATAACGTCACCATTATAACAGTGCAATGAAACTGTGGATTTCAACAATCTGCCTTAAAAATGTGTGCCAGACCTTTTTTTGTCCTCTGTTCCCCTTGTAATTTCACCATCTGCCATCCACATCCACAGCAAAGCAAACACAGACTGGTTATCCTCCTGGTCATTTAGTAGGACTGGAACTTTCAATGCAGGCAAAGCAGGAAAAAAACTCTACTATCGTTTGTAAAGCCTTGTAAAGATGAGCTTAAAATTTCATTTAATATGACAGAGAAGAAAAGAGTATGTTTGGCTTTGGTCTTTCAAAGCTGTCAGTTTGTTGGATGGCCCTAGAAAGCTTCAACCTGCAAGAACCTGGAGCTAGAAGGAAAAATCAATAAGAAGAAATTATGCTGGCAGTATCAGAATCGATAATTATTTGAAGGCTCTTTTTCTTGCCCACGAAAATTTCAAACCAAAGGAAGAGAGGGACTTGGGCAACCTGCCCACCACAGAAGAAGTGAGGAGAACCAGAAAAGCTCTTTAGATCCCCCACGCCATCCATTACAGCTTAGAAAGCCTTTCAGTTATGTGTCAGCCAAAGTGGCTGTGAACTTAATTCCTTGTGCATAAGCTACAGAGTGATGTTAAATAAATGGTTTTATTGCTTGCATAGTCTAATGCAAGTTCCTTCCTAAATCATATATATATTTTTATGACTTGAGTCAATTATATCAAGGACCATAATTTCAAGGACCATTATTTCAATGGCTGCTACCAAAATGGAAAAAAAAAAGTTTCTGATTTGCTCCACTTACTGATCAGTCCTCTACCTGCTACAAAATTACTGAGAATCCCTATCCACACAAATGCCTTCTCCTCTTCTCCAGTCCTTTGTGCTCTACCGGCGAGGCCCAGGAGGAAGGTTGGCATTAGATACCAACCAGGACATCATCAAAATGTGGAACAAGTGCAAAGATGAATAAATCATGCATTTATAGGGAATAAACACAAGAGGGTGCAATAAGCATGTCCAGAAACCCTTTAGCTGTCATGGAAACCTCTTAAGCTCAGAAAACGCAGCTCTAATGCATATCCTTTGATTTGTATCTGTTATTTAGAGGGCAGACACATCAGAAGCACTGCTGAGTTATTCATCAGCATTCCAGGTAGAAGATGAGGCACTGTGAATCTGCAAAGAAAGGACGATGCTCTGTCTGCATGGGAACCAGAGAGAGCAAACCAAACAGCATGCTAATGAATAAAAAGAAAAATAATCACAGACAAGTTATTCTAGAAGGGATAGATCACATTTAGAAACTCACTGTCTTCCTTAAGGAGAGGGCTGCCCACTTCCACTCATGGACTAGGTAGCAAGGATGGTCCCTAGGATGCTCACCTATCACAAAATGACAAGGTGGGTGCTCTCTGTCATTGAAGTTGACAAAACCCATGCTTTTTGCTCTGTGATATTCAGTTAGCCCCCTACTGAAACACTGAAAGCAGAATGGACCAAGACCAAGAGTGCAAATGTCCGTGTCACCCCGCTGGCTGGTATTGTAGCTACATCTCCCAAGTGCCTGTCTTCTGCTCTAGAAACCAGGAAGAACTTGTTTTTTATTAATGCCTGCCACAGCTATGCCCCAGTTGTGTTGAGACCCTTGGAGACAGATTTTGAAATGTTGTCTGATTTCCCTTGAAATCCTCAGGCCTTTAATATTGTCCTTTGAAGTCCCAGTGGTGGTCACAAGACTTTTCCTGTTATGCAAATGTTTGTCCCTTATGTCAGAGAGATAATTCTTCTATGTCCCAAAGGACATCGTGTTGCCACTAGAGACAGAAACAACATTGAATCATCACAAATTGTATGGAACTTTTATGTAACAGGCAAGCCTGAGGTCCATAGTTGAAGTCTGTTGCCAGTGCTGATTTCCTAAAAACACAATTTTTGCTTTTATCCATTTGATGAAAGGGTGGACCTCAGCTGGCGTAAGTGAATGCAAACCCACCACTGTTAGCCGAACTCCTGTCCTGTGCAGCCAGGGATCCAGCCCATTAGCCTCTCCTGCATATGAACAAAGATGAACGTTTAAAAATGCAGTTGTAATTTTCTACTTGAGAACTTTCTCCATCTGGGTGCTTGGCTCGGTATTTTTCTATTCTTGACTTAAGCTGTACAAGAACTGCAAATCGACTTTATCAGGATTTAATTAAATTTGTTCTGTGACCTGCAATGCAGTGTAATTCACACAAAATAAAATCTCGGATTGCAGAGAGGCTGAGCACGGACATAAGGGTTTGTTATTTGGACCTTCTTGCAATCAATAGGGCCCAGCGCAAGTCTTGCTAGTTTATCCAGTATAGTCCTGGGCAAATGCAAATGAGTTCTCCAGCTGCTCTCTGTCCACTTCAGCCTGAGCATACAAGGCAGATTAAATAACATATCCAGAAACCAGATCTACATAAGCCTCAGGCTGGGGTTTGCTGAGGGGAGTTCTTCAGCGGCAGGATGAATATCAACACTGCCATTCTCCGTGGCTGCATCTACTTCCCACGTGTAAAACTCAATGAGAAATCAATGGACTATTGGCAAACCAACCGATGTGAATCCTCTGGAACTGAGATTCTGATTTTGCAATGCAAGCCATTGACTCCTGGCTCTATGAAACAGTAATTATTTTAATTATCACCACTGTAGCATTAAGAAGGCACTTTAAATGCCAAAATAGAGTGCTGTTTCTTTATTGAACTGTATATACAGTATATATGGCTGCACACAGACATGATAGACATTCAGTACAATTCCCCTTAACACGAAAGTAGCAAGAAGTCTGCATTCACATTCTCAGTTTACTGAATTCATGTTCCTACACCTTTCTTTTCATTAACTTTTCGGAACCCAGTCCACTACACAAATGTCTATGCTTTCTTTTGCAGCAAGCTCCATTTTCAGAGGGAAAAAGAAGTTTCTAATTACTGTGCTCATCCTGGAGTGCAGAGTTTATTTCCAATCACCTGAGCCACTAAAGACTTGAAAAGCAGGA
This sequence comes from Phaethon lepturus, assembly GCF_000687285.1. NCBI lineage: Eukaryota > Metazoa > Chordata > Aves > Phaethontiformes > Phaethontidae > Phaethon > Phaethon lepturus. The sequence continues at coordinate 778 of NW_010564464.1, read as the reverse complement.
CTGATGCCCTCAGGCTGGTTCAGTAGTCTGTGGAAAGCTGAAGTAGAAAGCCAAGAGCAGGCTCAGTGTGGTGATGCCCCTGAAATGCGTTGAGCTCTGGCGCTTAAGTCTAGATATACTGTATTGTCACCGCTAAGCAGTGAACGCATCAGTACATGGGACCCAGCTACCCCTGGCTAACCAAAGGCCACTGGAAGTTTTACTACAGACTTTAGTGCCAAAGTGGACAACAGGAGCATTTCCCAGTGCTGAGGCACAATGGCTGGTACAAGATTGTGGATACAGACACTTAGACACTTATGAGAAATATAGGTCAGCTCATCTCTCTTTTTTTTTTTTTTTTTAGTAAAGAGCTTTCAATTTTGGTAAAATTCAACCCCCAAACTATATTGCAGATTCCATTAATTATCTGGCAAATCATTCATGAGGTCACTGGAGATGGGTAGGCACCTACTGATAGGGAGATGGTTGTCTCATCCCAAAGCAGTTGGCATGGCTCACCTTTAGAGATGCTTACTCCTTTCAATCAGCTATACAAAGAACCTATAGTATGGTATATTACTGTATAATGTACTGTATAGTACTAGTAGCAACCAAAAAAAGAAAAATAAGAATGTATGGTGGGTTGACCCTGGCTGGACACCAGCTGCCCACCGAGCTGCTCTCTCTCTCCCCTCCTCAGCGGGAATGGGGAGAGAAAAAGTAACGAAAGGCTCCGGGGTGGAGATAAGGATGGAGAGACATCACTCAGCAATTACCGTCACAAGCAAAACAGACT
>NW_010564463.1:0-766 GCF_000687285.1 Phaethon lepturus | reverse complement strand
CGTACACGTGCGCGTGTGTTCGCACGTCCCTCGCTTCCTATATTCAGCCTTCAGTGCTCGCTGGCACGGGGAAATGCACGGGCCATGGCTGCTGTAGCACAGCATGATGCAACTTCCTACGCAGGAGCCTTGTGTTATAAATGACTTTTGGAGACTTTGCTATAAAACGTTACATTGCTTTGGTGCGTTCTTTTTAAAAATGAATGGTTCAGCTGTTAAAATTTAAAGAGTTGTTCCCAGTCTCTTCCCAGTTAGGCAGAAACACGCTGCAGCCTCCGACGCCCCGGGCGTAGCTAAAGAGCTATCAGAGCCTAACGGGTGGCTGAGGAATTTAAAGCAAATCTTTATGGGGAGAGATTACATTCAGAGGTGAACAAATGGTGGTACCAAGTCTATGCAAAGCAAGTGACAAAATGTAAAAATCCTCCCCGCATTTTGAAGGAAAATATATCTTTCTTTCTGCACAGTTCCCGTGAAAAATAGGCTTTTTTATTTCCTTTTTTCATGCTAGGAAATTAATATTTGCCTTTAAAAAAGATTTGGTGGAGGTTTGCGTGAAGGTCATTAGCAATCTCGCCGGGGAATAAAGAAGGGGGCGAGTCAAATCTGCATGGGTTTGTTACTCATTTGTGGCTTTGCTTTACACGTAACATTTTTATTAAGAAAATAATACTTCGGGGCCGGTAATTGTGTTGCCAGCTGGGCCGGGGAGGGGAGCGGAAAAAAGCAGAGCACTGAAACCTACTATTTATGTCCCTGCCAGGTA
>NW_010564462.1:0-1213 GCF_000687285.1 Phaethon lepturus | reverse complement strand
CACCCATGGGGGGGGGTCACCGCCAGGATGACGCCACCGAGCCATCCCCACCCCGAACCCCATTTTCTCCCTCCAGCCACGTAGGATTTTGGGGGGCCAGCCCCCCTTTATTTCAGCGGGTGCATCATCATCACCCCCCCATTTGGGGGGGGCATCTATGGGGGGGATTCCTCTTCCTCCGCCGTGTTTTACCCCCTGAACCGAGCTCTATCCCGACTCCTTCTCCCCGGAGCGCCGGCGGCGCCGATGTCGCAGCGCGCCGGAGCGGACGCGAAACCTCTTCCCGCAACCCGGACGCGGATCCGGTTTCTTTCCCGCACGGAATCGTCGACGGATGACGAGAAGGAACCGAGCGCCGAAGCTTTTCCTGCATTCCCGATGTTTAGCGGGTTTTTCTCCTGGATGTCGACTGAGCTGGATTTCTGGCAAAACGAGCCGGAAAAGGGTTTTTCTCCGGCGATGCCGGATGAAATCCGAGCTTTGCCCAAAATTTTCCGGGACGCTTATAGGGTTTTTTTCCAGCGTGCGAAGGTCGAAACGTTTCCCGCCTTGGGAGCAAATATCCGGGTGGCTCCGGGAACGGAGGATATGATCGGTCTTCCAGTTTTTTCCGTAAGGAATTTCCATCCCATGCAGGCGTCGATGACGGAGGAGGTTGGATCGATGGCCGAAACGTTTCCGGCATTCGGGATGACGATGGAGGTTTTCCCCCGCGTGGGGGTTTTTTTGGATGGGAATTCAGGTGAGAATTCCAGGTCAAGGTTTTCCCGCTTTTCCGACAGGGATAAGGACGTTTTCCGGAGGGGGTGCGCTGGCGGCGGGGGTGGGCGCTGCCGCGAAAGCTCTTCCCATGTTCGGTCCATAAAAATTTCCTCTTATCCCTCGGGATCGGGTCTTCCAGGGTGGCGAGCCCTTTTTTGGGGAGAAGGGGATGAGCCGAACCTGTTCCCGGGGGATTTTCCCGATGGTTTGAGGTGGTTGGGCTCAGCCCAGCGCTGGCCAGTCCTTTGCCTGCTGGGACGTTTGGGATGAGGGAGGGGAGGGATTGGGGGAGGGATGGAGGGATTGGGGAGGAATGTGGGGGATTTGGGGAGGGATGAAGGGATTGGGGTGGATTTGGGGAGGTATAGGAGGGATTTTGGGAAGGATGGGGGGGACTGAGGAGGAATGGGGGGATTTGGGGAGGGATGGAGGGATTTGGGGAGGGACAGGA
>NW_010564461.1:475-862 GCF_000687285.1 Phaethon lepturus | reverse complement strand
CCTGGCCGGGGACACCGGGAGCAGCTCTGAGATGGGGGGTCGCTGCCACGGGTGCGGGGCACGCTGTGGCGTGACACATCCCTGTCGGCTGGAGTTTTTATAAGACGGGGGTTTATCGGTCATACCCGTCATGAGTCCCAGCTGCTCACGACAGGTCGCGACAGGCCAGGCCCTGCCGGGGCTCCTCCCCCCCCCCTGGGCTGAATCCATTGTTGCAAGACAAAAGAACTTAAACACTAACGAAACAAAAAGTTTCTCAATGTCGTATGAATCCAGTCCGAGCATCAGGATGTGGAAAACGGTGTGTAGGTATGAATGAAAGTGGATGTACAGGGGCGAGGCTGGTACCTGCCGCATTAGCTGTTTCGGCACAACCCAGCGCCCAGT
>NW_010564461.1:0-411 GCF_000687285.1 Phaethon lepturus | reverse complement strand
GGCACAACCCAGCGCTCAGTGCCGCCCTGGCGGTGCTGGTCTCGGCGCGGCTGACAGTGCCGATGCTGCACGTCCCTGGGATCCGGGGGCGAGCAGCGGGAATAACGGTTCAGTCACACCTGAGTAACAGGATGCGAGTGGTGGCACAGAAACCGCGTGGAATCCATGGCCAGAAAAGCAAGGCGGCTCTTCATGGCCCGCCGGAGAGGGCTCCGTCAGACCAAGGTGCAGGACGGAGGCATCCGTGCTGAAGGCATGCCTGCTTCCTCCAGGGGTGCTGATAACACAGATTACCAGGTCTGGGAGGCGTGCGCAAATGAGCAGTTGCACAAGACCGGGATGTTGCTCCTGGCTGGATCAGGCTCGAGGACGGGCGCAGGCACCTCTCTGGCACCACTGTGCCGCGCGCCT
>NW_010564460.1:37553-50929 GCF_000687285.1 Phaethon lepturus | reverse complement strand
CCTAGGCCACGCGGAGGTGGCGGGAACGCGCTTGGCGAGTCGGAAACCAGGGGTGGCTCTGGAGGTGCTGCCTGGGGAGCAGCGGCGTTCTGTTTGCATTCCTCCATTTTCAAGTGGAGCGCTGCCGGTGGTGGGCACCTCCCCGCAGCAGGCAACGCGCCTCGGTGTTGGCCCTTCTGCAAAACTGGGCCTGCGGTGTTCCAGGACAAGTGGTGTGTCTTGTGCTTAAGGCAGAACGTGAGGATTCCCTAAAGTCTTCCCCGGGATTCGTTCATTTCACCATAGACTTCTTACCTAACCTTATGTAAGTTGATAAATTCATGCCATGGTTTCTGTATGACAAAACCAGGGTGATAACACTTCCTTTCTGCCAATCTGTTCTCCCTCCCAATTTAGGTGGTTTGATTTGTGGGGAAAAGACTTGTCACTAGCAACTGAAACTTGCACTGCGGCCGAGTGGTATGTTATTTTTGACACCCTGTAATAACTGAAAGTTGTGTACAAATCCATGGCATACAGTGAAAGATGCGGGACTTGTGTCATCTTCCGTATGCCAATTCCTGTGTTCCCTGAAAATAAAATTGGGGCTACAACACTCATATTTGCTTTTCAAAAGTATAGTATTTGTTATGCTTCAAAATTTGATTAATTCCTCAACCATATCTAGTCAATCATTCTATAATACATAGATAAAAGTTCTGTGAGGCACAATGAATCCATTTCAGTGAAGTGCTTTGAGCTTTGTGTAACAAAGGTGCAGTAACGTTAAAGTCTAGTGCTTTGTCACTCTTCCAGTTATTAATTCCTGAATCAAAGAACTCAGTTTTCATCCAAGAAAGTTACTGCTCACTTCAGCACTCAACCCACATGTAGTAAATTAGCATGGCGTGCCACAGATGGGAAGGAAACTGAGCAGAATAGATGCTGTAGCTGGATGTTTGTATAGACTTTCATCTGTCGGCTTTCGATATACACAAGTCAGTTAACGCAGAAGCAGAAACTTTCACCTTCTTACACACTCACTACTGTCAGGATCTGTCTCCCCAACGACTCGGATGCAACCAAGTGTCACATACAGATCCCTATGAACTGACCAGACAGATGGTACAAAATGACTTGCTGTAGCACATTCAGAGGCACATTGGGACACATACTAAAGCTGGTTTTGTTCCATCCAAAAAGGTAAGCATCTCATAGGTGTGAAATTATGTCATATATCTAAAAATTTGCAGGTTCTGGGCTTTTGCAAAAGGAAAACAGCAATATCATAATGGAGATTGTGCTACTGTATACACAGCTTGGCTTCTTTCTTATTGATCCTTTTTATTCTGTGCTCAGAGATGTAATTGTGAAAATAAGAACATTTGGTTTCTTCAGATGCCTTCTGCTTCTGGAGTTTGTTTCCTTCCTGAAGTTCCTCCTGCTGCTGGTGAGATAATGAGCGCCACAGCAGCCAAGCATGATCTCACAAAATTATGCGCTGTGTAGATAATGCCAGGGAAAAATTATATACCTGCTAGACAAATACTTTTAGCAATAATAAGAAGAGAAAAACCCGTGAAATAAATAATTTTCCACTCTCAGCAAAGTCCCTTGAATATCAGAATATTTTAATTAACAACTGTCAAGCCAGATCAGCTCATTTGTCATACCCTGTGCCTCTGACAGAGGTCAGCATGAACACAAGAAATCCTGCAGCAAGCAGTTTTGAAATACCTTTCCATTAAAAAGCGTCTTCTTAACTCACTTAGGTAGAGACTAATGTAGTCCTGAACAATGAGGACTTAATTTTACATCCCTTTCCAAATTATTGGTGTTTTGATAGTTTAAGTGTTACCAGCCTTTCCCAGGAGTCCCAAACAAGTTTGGAGTTTTTCACTTTGAATGTGAGCAGCAGAGGGCCCTAGTGAGAATGTAATGTACAGCTGCTGTGCAAAACAGCTCATTTAATGAGATACTAAAGAAGGAAGTGTGTTTTAATTTTTATCTTCGTATAAGGTGAGGTTAGTGCTGATGAAAGAAAATGGGTTCCCAGTCCTGAATACTGAAGTCCTTTGCTTCCCACTCATGAAAGCTTTCTTATACAACACCCCTTAAATATTTCAAACGTTTCTGTAGGATTCTACTGGCCAAAATGTAAGTAATTTTTCACCTCTGTAAGATCTTTCTCCTTTCTGCTTGCAAGAGGGTTAACTACACTGTTTTTGACCAATAACATTCAGCCTGCTGAATGAATAACCCATAACTCGGTTCACTTAGGCTAACAAAGTAATAACTTTCCAGTAAATTGTCTGAAGTCTGAGAGTAAGAGCTGATAGATTAAAAATTTATATGGACAAAAACCCATTCCCTGCCATATTTTGCCCTTTTATTAAGAGGAGGAAAGGACCTGTTTTCTATTTTACCTACCCTCATATTTCATACCTCCTGTTTTCACTCCTAAGTGTAACAAAAAGTAATCAGGATGTCTGTTAGCCCAGACCAACCGACTTCCTTCCTGCTGTGTCTCCAGGAACCCCGAATATAACCCACCCGTGGGTGTGCGTGTTTGACATCAGTTGTTGAGGTTTCAAGGAGAGGAACTGTTCTCATTTGCTTGAAAATTAGAATATTTTTTTTTCTACTGCTTATACGACAGTAGGAAGAATGCAAATGGGCTGTACAAATCCAGACTGGAGTGTGAGGGAATCCCACTCCACTCCTGCAAATGCTGAACAGCACAGCAGGGAATATACTGGAGCAAGATGATGACACGTTACCGTGCTTCCACAAGAGATGGATCCTCCTCTATAAATACAATGATTTGAAGCAGATGTCTAAGTGTCATATGACAGAAAACCCAGCGACTCTCTGGCTTTTTGGTTGTAGCTCAACCTTCTGGGTACTGAGCCTCCCAACGCACCGGCCTGTGTGGGAAATATTTTCAGTTAGAGGTACAAAGTTTAAGCCCTTGATTTGATCAGCTGCTGTGAGCATCCTCAGCTCTCTGGCATTTCAGCTGGAATCGCTCCCCTTAAAATCAGGCCTAAGAGCGCTGATGAAGTGTCTCAAGAAGTTTGAATATGCACGTAACTTGGGAGAAAACACAAGCAGAGGAAGCCTTCTTTGGTTTCGGACTGTCCACGATAAGGCATAAACTACGCATTCAACCTGCAAATTTGCACATGGATTCTTTGGCGATGAAGTCGTAGGGACACTACATAGAGGGGGGAACAAAGGATTTCAAAATGGATTAACCTTATAAGGTGATAGCAAGTGGATACTTCTTTTTTTGTCTGCGCCAGTCCAAATGCATTTGGCTACACGAACGACGGACACGAGGGGGCACCCCAGGAAAATGAAACCGTCGAGGAGCAGCGCTGCACCCGCAGACTAGGCTGATTTTCCATCTGGTTTCCTTTTTTTCCTTTTTTTTTTTTTTTTTGGTCTGCGTCTTTTCTGATGATTTCCTGACATTGTTTTCATGACGTTCATCAATAAATGGTAATTTAAAAAGCTTTGGGAAGAACATTCTGAGGAGAAAGGTTTTTGGCATCTATTAAATCACGCGGTAAACCAGCTTAGCAAACACTTGAACTTATCTCTGTTGCAGTCACATCCCTGCTGTTTAGAGACAGCACTTTGCAGCTGAGCCTTGATCCCTGAGTTAGTGGCAGAGACTCCATGGCCCTCCCAGTTACCTTCCCAGGATCTGTGCCTGGTATGATTCCTAGCTCGTGAGGACAGCAGAAAGCATAAATACTGTGGCTTAGAAAATCCACCAAGAAATTACTGGAGGAAAAGTCCAAGGATATTGAGTACAAAGATCCAGACGCCATGACCAGTTGAGGAAGTCTCTCATCAGCAAATCGCTGGACGCTGGGCCGTATTGCCGCACGGCTGTCCTGTTCTGGACCTCTCCGCCTGCCAGCACGCTACTAGGAGATGCACGGCTGATCAGTGAGTGCTTTTAGGAAGGATGTAAGCAAGGTAAAACCAGATAGGCCCTCCTAGTTTCTAGCAATCTGCGACTTAAGGATTTCATCAGCTGAAATCTAATACATACTAGCAGACTTTTGATCTGTTTGATCAGTTTTTTCATCTGTGTATGCTTTCAAGATCCACAACATCCGGTGGTTTGGGGTGTATCACAATTTAGTTGGGTAGTTTAAAAATGGCCTAAACATTTTAGTTGGTATTCCTGAGTTCTTGTGCTATAATGAGTGGTGAATAGTTGCTCCCATCACACCTCTTTCATGTCAGAAGGGATTTTTTGATGCCTGTGTTACAGCTTTTCTCAATCAGGATCATTCCACAAGAGCAGCTTGTCCTCCAGCTAAGTAGCGCAATGCTAATCAGCCGCAGCCTGAACACAAAATAATCTGTTCAGGGCAGTCATTTAAGAGGAAACCCTTTTTAATAAAGCATTGGTTATATTCTGCACTGATTAACTAAAGGCCTCCATCATTTGGGGATGTAAGCAGAGGGAAACGTTCCTGTGAAAAAACAACTCCGCTTGTCTGCAGCTCTCGTATTCTGAGACTTGTTCATTCAAACGTTAATGAATTCATCACTCATCATCAGAGAACCATTCCAGTCAGCTAATTGCCTATTTAAGCAACTGTGTACCTAGAAATTGAACTGAAGTGAGGAAATGCCTGCTTATAAGTGCCATTTTTGTGTGCACAGTTAATGAGTGGATACTTTGGTGCAAATACATTTTCTAGATAGACTGAAAATGAGGCTTTCACTAAATGTTAATATTCAAGTGCAAGGGGAAAAAACCAGGGACATTACACTGGATGGATCTGCACACTCAAATGCAGAAGAAGATCATACATCTTACTGATAGTTCCTTTTTTTTTTCCAAATTTGGAACTACAAGCCAGAAGTTCAGACCAGTGAGTGGGAAGCTGCTAGAAGCACATAAAAAAGTAAGTATGAGTCTCCCTTAGTGTTGAAGAATAAGTTTGGAAAAGTAGTTTCACAATAGTGGATTATCTACTTAGCATCAAGGTAAATTCAATGCAGTTAAAAAATAATGCTATAAGCTATGTCTGTAAAGTACCTAAGATAGTGTTGGCCATTTACAAATTATACCTAACAAGTCATAAATTGGATTAGGAGAAAAGATAGCCTCTTTAAACAGGAGTTCGCTAGCTACATTAGAGAAGGATATTAAAAATCCTGCTCTCACCAGGTGGTATTAATGGTCTAAACTCTATTTATTGGCATTTCATAGGCAGAAGTCTGCCATAAATCAGAATGATTGTGCTAGCATCAAAGAAGAATATGCCAGTTAAGTGTTATTTAAGGCCATGGAACGTCTATGTGTCAACATAGAGTCAAAAGTGTGTATTTAGGTATGATAATGTCACGACTCCTTTGGCCATCAGGGACCCCCTTCAGACTGAAACCTGCAGAGATACGGGAGAACGCTGCTGCAGCCACACACAAGCCTCTGCTTCTGCCAGCGCGGAAGAAAGGCTGGAAGCTGGGTAAGGAACAGTGTCCTTCATACATCCCGTTAGCACCAGGAAAAGGTACGAAGGAGCAAGCAGCTTGGATAAGTACAGGTTAGCCTATGGGTGAGGCCAGTTCTCTTCTGTTTGGGTCATAAAAGACATCAAAGAATTATCCTTTCAATGAGCTGTGTGTCATTGCCTGCTTTTCTGCAGAGAGAGTCCCAGTACCTCAAATATGCCAAAGTTAGCCCAGTGCTAAAGAAACCATCAGTCAATACTACAAGTTGTTGTCCACTATCTAAATCCATAAGCAGGCTAAAGAAAAACATTATATTTTAGAGAAGCCGCAGTATAATCCTTTCCTGTCACTGAAGAAGTTTCAAGAATTTGGCAGATTTCCTAGTTTGAATTGGTTTAATAAATTAGATGACTAACATTTTTCAGAGGGCAGCCATAAAACATTCTTGGAGTAAATCAAACTATTTCATACTGATAATCTGAGTAAGACTAAACAAAAAAAAAGTCACATAAATCATTTACATATTTTCTTTAAATGTTAAATTATCAAAAGGGTAAAGTCTGCCACAATTTTCAAAATCAGACATTTATAATCAGTTTAAGTCTCAGTGCATCGATATTTTCTTGTTTGAAAATAGTTTAAGAGAAACATTCTAGTGCTGTGCAAGCCACATATTTCCTTCCCACTCTCACCCAAATGTAAGAAATCGCTTTTACACCTCCAGCAGCAAAACAAGGTCTCTTCCCCAAAGCAGTGTGCCTTTTCTTCACCAAAGAAAGGCCACAGCAGTAGTGCAAAGGGGGAATGCTGTAACGATGGCTGTGAAGATCTCTGCTTTACCCAGAAAGGTCTGGGATCATCTCTGTCCTCTGCATTTTACAGTGCACCCTCTTAGATGCGAACTGGGAGCTGCGGCACCGATGGTCTGGTTGAGGGACAGGTCTGGAAATTCGTACTACCCTGGGAGGAACAGTTGGTCCACATCTCTTAGCTTTCTGTTTCAAGGTGCTGCAGATTCAGACTACCACCATTTTTTAGTTCTTCTTCCGAATCTCATGGGGTAAACATGCATTTTTTTCAGTAAATTAAAATTGGGACTCTGATACAACAATATGCCAGTAAGATCTGGAGCCTTTGGCTTGCCCTTCCATTGTCTGTGCTTCAATCAGTCAGCTCACACCAAGATTATAAAAAACCTGACCCAGGAGTTTACAGTCTGAAGCCCAAATTGAACAGAGCAGTCAGCAGATTATGTATTCCACTGAACAATGAGGTCTTCAGTCCCTTTTTGAACCAGTTTTCATTACATGAATTATGTTTGTATCATACTGCCGATATTTACACAAAAGCAATATTTTTGAAATTAGTACAGTGGACAACGTTGTCAATAATGCATGTTGTTAGTAAAGTGAATATTAATAGCAGCATGAGAAGCATTTCACAGAGCTGCAAGCATGTTCAATTCCACACCCATATGCATGCAGCATTTCAGAAAATGTTAAACTTTATTACTATATTATTTCCTTTGGAAGGGAAAGTTAGAAGAGGATGTTCCTATACATTTTTTGCCTATGATATTTTACATGTATAGAGTCCCTACCGAAAGGGACTTTATACATGATGTGAGTTGAAAGGATGTCCAAAAAAGAAAAAAATTATAGTGTTGGCATTTTTAATAAATATTCTATCTTCCCTTTGTAGTCTACCCCATGCTAAACAGTAAGAGTAGAACTTTCTTCCTAATAAAGCTTTAGAGCTACTACCATGACTTCTCACCCGTGCTACAGAAATACTATCCAGATGACCAAAGATTTTGTAATCAAACAAGCTGCAACAAATATCCAGCTGAAACAGCAATTTAGTGGGCTCAGAGCAAAAACAAACTATTTTTGTGGCACATAAAATTATGAAGAGCCTTTCCCAATATATACTGTGACTAATAACCATCAGCCCGTACAACAATGTACAACAATGACAGTTTAGCCACTCCCTCTGTGGTCACTTTTCATTTGCAACCATCATGTCTGCTAAAAACAGGATGAGAAATTGCAGTTAAAAAGTGAGATTTTATCAGCTTTCCCAGACAGAACCAGGTTGGGAAAGATGAGAAAGGGAAAACTTCCTCTCATAGTTTAAGGAATAAATGAGCAACTAATAAACATTCTAATTTAGTAAGTGCATGTATCCTGCTAACAAATTTTCTTTTGAATAACAGAACTGAAAGGTTGTTGTGGTGTTTTGATTTTGTTTGTGTTTGGGGTTTTTTTTCCAAAGACTAAATCCCACAATTAAATTATAGGAATAATGAAAAAAAAATTGAGCAATGTCCACATAGAGAGTTTGAGCTGGGAAATCACAAGGCACATGTTCTTTTTCCAGTCCAATTTAGGTTCCCTCCACACCGTTTTTCACTCAGTTGTAACGCAACCAGCACTGGCCTGGGTTGACAATTCTCTTGGAAAGCCTCTGAACCTTGAACAGCATTGCTGAAATCCTGCGTTTCTGCTACAACATGCCTGGCAGTCAGGACAGAGCTGATGTAACTGGCTTCAGATGTGTCTTATCCACGTCAACAGAGCTCTTGCTTTACTTTACTGACATGGAGGGATGCTGACTTGCAGCATCCACAAGGTGAGTAAAAGGGCATGGTTGGGATACCATGGTCCAGCTTACCCAAGGACCTTTGCATGTCTTCATCAGCCCAATACAATATATCAAATCCCATGACCTGAAGGTGAGACCTCTCAGCCAAACTCCTCTGCAGACGAGTTCATAGTGCACATAGCTGTGGTACCGCACCATGGCCTCTCCTTCTGCATGATCGCCCTCCTGCACCACGATCTATGGGATGGCTACCGCTGCCCTACAGGGTCTCAGAGAGAAAGCCAGGCTAGGGAGGTGCCATCTAACTCCATGCAATTCTACTGAGTAGCTCATAAATTGTTTTCAGCCTGTCATTTGCCACAGGACCATGACCCATCAGAGCTTCCCACTGTCGACAACTCTGCATCTTTGGCCCTTCGCTGTCACATAATTCCACCTAGTTGACATTTCCTCCAGGGTGCAAGAGGCTTTGCATTATCTCTGTACTAGAGAAGGTGCCCGAGAGACCCAAAAGACAAAAACTAACCTGTTCTGAAGGATGTCTGGAAGAGCAGCGCAGCATTCATCAGGACCTTAGCAGATATAGCACCCTTGAGCTGTGGAGTCTTCAGGGGACAAAATTCATCAGAATGGGAATCTTAATGTAAACAAATTACTTCTGGGTTCTTCCAGCCCAGCAGGCCAGAACAGGTAAATATCTACTATCTCAGCATTCCAGCAGCTATTAGAAATACCCACAGAGTTTTCAATCATGCTTAATAATTAAAAGTAGGGAAGGGAGTTTCAGGTATTTTGTTAATCAACAGGTGCTAAAGGAATATGACCTTTCTCAGAGGCAAAGTCTGGCATGACAGACAATTTTTTCCATGACACATACTAGAAAGCACAGAAACACAATCAGCAAGATGATTTCCTTGCTTCAAGATTCAATATTTTTACAAATGAGTCACTGATACATGCTTCAGATATTCCTATGCTAAAACTAGAGTATAAGTCATATGTATAAAATCCACTGTTGCCCCATAAGCTGCCTATGCTTTATCCAGATACTGACCTAGAGAATGTCTGGTATGTTTGGACTGACGTAAGAAGTCTGGATTTCATATTCATGATCCCAATTCATCAGCAGATAAACGTCATGTGAATGGGATTGTCTCAAGTGCTGATTTCAAGAATTAAGGAAAATCCAGCAACAGAAAAAACTTTGCTGAAGAAGCCAAATCTCATCAGAAGTATATGCTTCAATCGCTGTAGTAAAGGGAAAGCATGGTTTTGCCAGACTGCATCTGAGTACACAATAAAGAGTTCGTGACAGAAATTGTTAAATACGGAAGGAAAAACATTCATTAGTACATGCAAAGAGAAGTGTAGAAGAGAGCTGTTATGGGTGCTCTAAGGACTAAGATAAGGGTCTTGGAGTCAGGAAAACTGGATACAATTGCAGGCTATGACACAGACTTTCTTTCAACCTTGGGCTACCCACCAGATATTGCTGGCTCTGAGTTATCTAGCTATAAAATGGAGATATTGATACTTAGAGCCCCTTATTCTTTGTTCGTTTGGCTCTCTTAGATTGCTATGTAGAGACATAGGCCAAGAGAAAGATTTCTCGGACCATGCAGGAAGGGAAGGAAGAGGTGGAAGAATCTACTCCAAGATGAATGTGACCTGATCCAAGAAACAAGCAAAGCACAGGTCGGGCAAGCTTGGGGACTGAAGGAGAGGCTTCATCCACGCAGATGGCATGGTGGTGGGACAAGGAGTGCTGTGGAGCTGTCAGGAGCATTAGCGCTGTGGGGACAAAAGACCTGCCTGGGAAGAAGGCACAGGTTTTACCAGGCAAAGCCGTGGCTGACAGCGTGGCCCTGCGGCTGGCACGCTGGGAATGCACAGAGGGCAGGGAGAGAAGAGGGAGGTTTTTAAAAGACCTCACATTAAGGAGATACTGATGAACACAGAAACACACAGATCTTTCAGCAAACAGACTGAAAATGACAGTGGGGGCATTTAAATATACAGCCAGGTCCTCAGGCCTGGCTCACGCTCAAGAGATTTGTCAGACTAGCCTTTTCCATCATGGTTGCAAAAGAATCACGCTCATAGCCATGGAAGCTAAAGCCTTGTACTGATACTGTTACCTCAGCCAAGCATCCTCTGCTGCTCTAGGAGGAGCTGGAATCAGACCTACCCCTCAGAGCACTCTCTTGTGGATATAAGCTGTGTTTCTGCTTAGGAGGGCTTGCCAAAACAGATATACTGGCAAAGCAGCTAAGGTTGTCAAAGCCAAAGTTGTCTCCTTTTACTTCCAATCAGAGCTACACCGATGTGCACCAGAGAAACAGCTGGCTCGGAAACCAAAATAGCTCATTAGTCAAGGGCATATGCCAAGGCTTGAATCATCTTCAGCAAAGGAAAGGGGCTCAATGTCAGTGAGTTTGACGGGGGCACGGGAAAGGGTAACTGACCTTTACGGAGAATGTCAGCACAGGGAACCAAGGCTTAATCCTCAAAAAGCCCTGAGGTATCACTCTTGCCGGTGCCAGGAAATTTAGGTCCTTCTGAAGAGGCAGACACACTTACCAACAGAGCATGCATGTCCAGATGCTATGTGTGCCTTGATTATTGCATAATATTATCAAATAGGATTTTTTAAGCCCCTAAAAATGCCCTGCTCAAACAAATTCAGCTTTTTCAGAGATCAGCCAAAAGAGCAGCTCATTTCTTTGATGTAAATATTAACTAATGACTAGGTTGCATCTGCTCTCTCCCTGTATCACCTCTTTCCTGAAGAGAGTAATATGGCCTGTTGTTGGACACAATTTCCCTTTTGCCAAACTAGAATACTGTCACTGGAGCATGAATTCAGTGGGTTGAGGAATTTGCTAAGCATAGGATACCTCAGGAAGTTACTATAAGAAGCACAGTGCTAACAGCTTTGCCTTGTAAGAATGAGAAGCTCCTGACATTCATAGATTTCCAAGTTTCTTATAAACCTACTGGACTCCTTGTAAAACATTTTTAATTGTCTTGGCAAAACCACTAAGCCGTTATAGGGATGACTTGCGACTGGCCTTTTTGAGCTCCATCTCCCTCTTTCTGTTCCTTTTCCAGGTGAGAGCAAGCCAAGAATTCCCGAGTTCTCCGTGATACACTGCCGTCACCACTGGACAGTCTGCCATTGTCGGGGCTCCTGCGTTTTGCTCACTGCTACAAATGCCATTGCGTTGAGAATTATTGACGTTGTTACGGAGAGTGCGATAGTTGTGTGAGTATAAATAAACACAGTGCTAGTAAAAGACACTCAAGGATAAATAGCAAAGATACTGCATTTTGTGAGACCAAAATAACTCTGTGCTGTACACTGAAAGTACCTTCTGCTGGCTGTCGTGTACCTGCTGTTGCCAACCAGGGTCCTTGTGTTGCCCTGAAAGGCCAAAAGCATGTCTGACTACAAAAGCCATGGGGCTCCTCTCGCCCTCCAGGACAGTGACATTGAGAAGCTGGGACCCACATGTGTGTACACTGTGAGTAACAGTGCTCACTCTCCAAAATCTGCTGACATTCTCAGAGCTATGAAGATCTCAGGCAAAATACCAGCACCCGTATGGACTGTTCTATCTCTCTCTCCCTCTGCCTTGCAGCCATGGGGTCTCTTCAGCAGCTCTCTCTTGCAGGGCCCCATCTGGGGGTTTCAGCCATGCTCTGTACCCCCAGAGGAGGTTTACAGATGGCACAAATGAACTAAAAAATGCAAATGGGTGACCTCATTGAGAAGCAGAAGCATGACAGAAAGATTTGGGCTGAGTTGCGTATCTCACCAATTTGGGTGAGAAGGTCCGTGGGTGCTTGGCAATGTGAGGGAAGAGAAGGATGGGACAAGTCCGAAATGTCCCTGTTTTGTTGCAGTGGGTGGCTTGAGTGAGAGCCACGGGTCAGTTCTGCAGACCGGACCAATTAAATACCAATTTGATCCTGGGCTAATGGACACTGACAGTGCCACACTCTTGGCATGTGACTCCATTGATATTAATTCATCAGGGGACAAGGTTGGCTTGGATGATACCTCAGATGATAATGTGAAACCACAGAAAAGTATTCTGTCAAAATACAATATACAGAGAAGTTTCTGATCTTCAATGTAACTGACAAAGACTCGCATCTAGAACTCATTGGAAAGGTAAAAAAATGTTTTGGCATTAATAACAGTATTTGTAAATGTCCTCTTAACACTTGAATTCTGTTCTTTTACACTACAAAGTTACTATTCTACTGCTTCCTTTTTTCTTTGCTTGTTCTGTTTTAAATTACAACACTATGGAGAAATCCAAAACTCAGACCCAATTCATCTGTTTGTTCTCACTCAATAACTCTTTTGCTCTCCTGGGTACAGTGATGTTTATTTTTAAAGGAATCTTCCAGTGATAATTGCTTAAAAAATAAAAAATCCAGAGACAATTCTTATCCTGCAGTGCTTATTGTATTACATGTAAGCCCATTTATGCAGTAAATGACTCTTGATATTAAAGTGAGATTCCTGGATATTTACCTGACTTCACTGCTTTGCTACCAACCTTCTGCTCAGTGTTGTACATCAGTTTTCCCTTCTTTGAAGAGAATGTCCCCTCTTGAGTCGTATTCTAGACACAATAGTCAGGTGTTTCTGACTGTGGAGAGGTCTGAAACTAAAAAAGAATATAGTTCTACTCATGCCAAGTGGACAGTAACAGAGCAATCAAGCCCTGTTTGGAAACGAACACTTAGAATTGCACAGCAACCTATTATTTTAATGAAAGGTATGCTCTCAGCAAGGTTTCTCACACTTCCATAGTCGCACAACTTCTGCTGAAAAATAACACATGGGACTGACATTTGGACTTTCATCTGCCAATAGTTCAGACTCAACATCAAGGACTGCTGTTCAAAGAGATGATATAACTTGTCTACTTAATTGCTAATAGGCACATGCAACTTTGTCCTCTTTAAAGTTGCATCCTTACTGCAAAGTTAAGCTCAGTTCTTTTAGGGTTCTGCTCCCCAAGATTTCATGATCCACAGAGAGGCTTCAGAGACTTTCTGAGTTTTGCTCCAGGACATTCATGTAGTCAGTCATTAGGGGACAGACTGTCTCACTTGTCGAGATACACAGTCTGCTGCTACAGGCCTGGAAAATCTGCTCATGCTTCCAACCAGAAGTCTCCAGAGGATTAAGTAGCTTCCAAGGCAGCCCTTCTGAAATAGTATTGAAATAAAGAATGTTAACATGTCCAAAACACTGATTAAACCTAAATTAAACCTGAAGTACTTATGGT
>NW_010564460.1:0-37522 GCF_000687285.1 Phaethon lepturus | reverse complement strand
TGTTGAACCAGGAGCTGTGCAACATCTGAAGCAGCAGCCATTCAGGGACAAGGAAAAAGCATAACAAGAAAACCAAAGTCTTCTCGGGGTATGTTTGCACTGTGTATTGGAGGTGTGCATGGTGCGAGCCCCTAGGATAGGTACCAAGAGCTGTGAAGATACAGTAGCATAGGTGCAAGCCCACTTTAGCAACCTGAATATGTGCCCAGGGATCTCAGAGAGCTTTGCTGGTGACTAATCCATGACAAGACCTTCATTACACTCTACTGCTATTGTAACTTCTGCCAGCTCAGTAAAACAAGAACAGATCCGCCATCAGCTACCACAGTTGCTCACACTGATGTTAACACAGTCTCGGAGAGGTCTCAGCCTACCGAGGGACTCCTGGAGAAAAATCTGTTAGGGACTCGTGCAGTCTTTGGAGAGTATGACACCAACACCTTGAGCGTTAGGAGGTTCAGGACAGGAAGTCCTGGAGTACCTACAGCACACCTAAAGACTCGTGCAGTCTTTGGAGAGTATGACACCAACAGCTTGAGCATTAGGAGGCTCAGGACAGGAAGTCCTGGAGTACCTACAGCACACCTAAAGGGTGACAGATTGGAGCGGAGCAGCAGAGAGCGCTGCTTAAACCCTGCTAATCTTCATGGCCAGAGGACAGAGACCTTCCTGGCAGTTGTAGTCCCTGTACCACCACTTACTCTCTCCTCTAGATTTCCATGTCTCATGGGCCATTTGTGGCATTCAGGCCATGCTACACTCAATGTTGCACAATTCAAGGGACATTTCCAGGGGATCTTTCATTTATATTCAGATGCCTACTGAGAATCATAGAAAAAATTAAGTTGAAAAGCACTTCTGCAGGACTCTCATGCAATCTTCTGCTTAATGAAACTGAAGGTTTCTCAAGGCATCACCCAGCTGGCTTTTGAGTGCCTCCAAGAATAAAAATTGCACACACTTTCTGGGCAACTTGCTCTAATGCCTGACAATCCTCACTATGAAGAATTTTCTTCCTTATGCCTAGCTGGACTGCATCCCATCTGGTCCCATGGATTTGTTTACATCCAGTTTACTTATGTGATCTCAGCACCACCCTCTTCAGCTGTGGGTGTTACATCTGTCTTCCAAACCCTGACATTAGACATGGATGCCTGGGAGCAGACTCTGCCAGTAAAGACTGAGGCAAAGAAAATGCTGAGAACCTCAGATTTTGTGTGTCCTTCATCATTAGATCATCTGCCCTATTCAGCAGTGGACCCATATTTCTTGGTCTTCCTTTTGCTACTAATGTACCTATAGGAGGCCTTCCTGTTGCTCTTCACATCTTCACCAGTTATCAGCTCAAACTCAGCTTTGGCCTTCTTAATCCCATCCCTGTGTGCCTGTGTAGTTCTACGCTGCTCCTTGATTGCCTGTCCCTGCTTCCCCCTCTTACATGTTTTCTTTTTATATTTGAGTTCAGCCTGTAGTTCTCTGTACACCCAAGCTGGCCTCATGCACTGCCTGCTTAGCCTCCTGCGTAACAGTATGGACTGTTCTTGGGCTTTGAGGAGACGATCCTTGAAGATCACCCAACCCTCTGTGTCTCTTTATTCTTCACAGCAATATCCCAAGGGAAGCTGCTTGCTAGTTCCCTGAACAAGCCAAAGTCTGCTCTCCTGAACCCTGGGTCATTGTTCTGCTACTCACCTTTCTCTGTTTTCTTATGATCTTAAATTCTACCACCACTTGATCTCTCCAAGGCTGCCATTGACCATCACAACCCCAACCACTTCTTCCATGTTTGTGAGTGGCAGATCAATCAGAGCGTCTCCCTACTCAGCTTGTCCAGCACCCGTGTCAAGAGATTGTCCCTGACCCACTCCAGAAATCTGCATTGCTTGTGCTCCACTATGTTTCCTGCCCTGCAGATGTCAGCTCAGTTAGTATATCCTATAAAAGCCAGGGCTTGAAACTGTGACATTTCTTCCACTTGTCTAGAGAAGGCTTCATCTATTTTGTCTTCTTGACCAGGTGATCTGTAGCAGATGCCTACCACGATGTTACTTGTGTTGGCCTTCCCTCTGATCCTGGCCCATAAGCTCCTGATGTGCCCATGACACAGTCCACAGCAGAACTCCATGCATCTGAGCTGCTCCTCTCTGTGCAGTGCATAAACCTCTCTTACATCTCACCTTCCTCCTAAAAAGCACATATCCATCCATCACAGCACTTCAGCTGTTAGAGCTCTTATAGCTTCTAAGTACAAAGGAGAAGTGGGTGGGTCAATCCCCTGCCTATCCAGGTCTGTAATACTGTGTCTCCCAGTCCAATCAATATAGAGATCTGGGCGCTGTCTTGAGATGACTTGCTCTGAACACCTAAATTAGATGGTGCACCTTCGTCTCTTGATTATTATGCTGAAAAATGCTAATAACAGCTTTAGGGCAAGTCTTTAATCCACAATCCCCACATATCCCATTATAGTCAGAAATGTCATGCATGCTCTTCCAGGTTCAGTAGAAAGAATAACTATCCTTTTCTAATGTAGTAAAGACAGATGAACAATGGAAGTCCTCTCTCAAAGATCTAGTTTCCATGGCAGGACTTCACAAAGTCAGGGACTTCCCTGCTTGCCCAGATGTGGTTGTGGTTGATGTGCTTGTGATGGCTTGATACAGGAGAGAAAAGCAAGGGGCCACACAGAGGGAGACCCTTTTGAGGTCAGACCTTGCCAGGACCAGCAGACTTGGGAATGTATGTCCAGAAACTACTTGTTTGTGTTTGTTTCTACTGTATTCAAGGAAAAGGGGAAAGGCTCTCTTTATCCTTCTGTAAATAAACAAGATCACAGGGAGAAATACACTACATTCATATTATGTGTCTCTTCCAAACAGAAAGGCTGTAACAGGTGACAGTATACTTACAGCCTGTTCTTCGACCTTTAAATGCTCTCTCTCACATGGAAGAAGAACTAGGGTAAGAACATCTTCACATTCTGAGAATTTCAGTTTGGTTTCTTTGCTTCAAGCTGTAAAAATCTCACTGCAAACATTCAGGATTTAGTCTAAGCCACAGGAGCTGTAGCTGGTACATGGTGCTTCCAATGCAGTTTGCTTCCAAGAGGAAGGCCTTAGTCCTAGCCAGAGCAGGAACACATACCACCAACACTTGCAAGCCTTGCTTAAGGAAATCCAGACTGACAACCTCTCTTCCTACTGCAAATCACTGCCTGGTCCAATTTCCAGTTTGACTGCTGCTCTCTTTCCCCCAGGACACCTGCAGGTAAAGAGGCACCACAAGCAACACGCCCATCCCCAGGTGAAGAGCAAGTGAGGTGATGGTGCCAGCTGTCTGTACAAAGGAGCTGCTGTTGGTCCTCCTTGGCTGGAAGGTTGGTTGATTGGTGCAGCTTTGGCTTTGAGAGGGCAAGGGAGATGAGCCACAGAACAAACAGGAGCAATAAGAAGCATCTTCAGAGCTCTGTCAAAGATTCATGGAGTGTTTTGTCTATCTGAGAAGGGAAAGAAGATGGACCAAAAAATATTCCTCCCTGCTCCAGGCAGAAAGGGGACACTGGCAGGATCAGGAAACACGATGGCATCTTTCACCACTTGCAGCACCCACGGAGTCCTCACTTGACGAGTAGTAACAAAGAAAGAGCCACATTCCTGAATGCATACAGGAGTGTTAGTACCCTGATCTCATTGGGGCTTAACACTACTAAATTGCCTGTATGAGTCCAAGCAAAAATGGAAAAAAAAACTGTGGAAGAGATGCTGCTTTTGGCCTGTCTCTTTTGCACAGAAAAATGGGCAGGCTCAGACAGCCTCACTTTTCCCTGTATGTCAGACACTGGCCCCTAACAGGACAAGAAGAACAGGACTGAACCAGAGAGACCAGAGGCAAGGAACTTGCGAGACCTCCAGGTCCTGCCATGCCGGCTCACAGAGAATTTGCTGAACCCCGTAGCCCTGCTACTACGTGGTTGCTGCCTTCAGAGGTTACTGCTCCAAACCCCCCTGCAACATGAGTAGAATGGGCCTGAGCTTCCTTCCATACCTCAAGACACCCAACGACACAGTATGGTCACCCCACAACTAGATGGCTCCCCTTGCTACACTGCCATCTCTCTCCCAGCTGGAAAGCCTGAAACCCCCAAGGGCAGAGTTTCCTTAATTAATCATCAAGCAGATTTTTTTTCTCTGTCTCCTTTTCCATCTCTGAGTTGCGATGTTTCCTGCCAACTTTCTGCTTGGCGTGAATTTCTATAACAGAGCAATATAACTTCTGAAAATAGACACTTGCAACTGGAAAGCCTGACACACCCTATATGGAGCCTATGAGTGGCAGAACCATAATCAAAAGCCAGTCAAGACACCAAGCCATGCTAACAGCATTCAATTAAGGCTCTGAGCAAAGCACCCCTCAGAGAAGAAAGTAAATGGGAACTCTATAAACCCTGTTGCACAGAACCTGCCAGGCTCTTTTCATCACAGGGAGGCATTTGAGTTTGTACTCTTTACGGTAACCCTAGCTCCGGCAAGTTATTCCAATATAGCTGGCATGTTCAGAAACCCTTTAAAAACAAAAGTTCATGGAAAAGGCCAGCCTGCCATGATTTCCTGATATGAAACTGCATGCAAAGCTTATGGGGAAAAAAAGCCAGTAGTCGTATGACACAAGTTTGAGCTCTGCCTGTCATTAACAAGGGTGGGTTTTTCTGGGTAAAATCCTCCTGGGCCAAATAACAGGAGACCGATAAATAAAGCTTGTCAACTGCCCTCTCTGACTCACTCTCTCCTGCTGGAAAGATGACTCACTGTCATGTGTGAAAGGCTGCCAGGCCTTGCTTACATGCTTAAACAAGCATGGGTTGTCTGTGTTAGACATACATTACCTCAGAAGAAGGAGACACTTAACGCTGAGAAGGCAGCCCTGGAAAGGACTCTGCTGACTAAAGGATCTGCACTTCAAGGTATTTCTCAATCCTTTCTGGAAAGTTCAAGGTTGTTGTTAGATTACCACAGAAAGCTTAGACCCAAAGCCATGGCTGAGGGCTTGGCTGAGGATCACAGCACTTTAAAACCAGAACTCACGAGGACCATCATGAGTTGGTCCTTCTTCTGGAGTAACCAAGAAGGTTACTTCAGGTAATTCCTGCAGAGTGAGCCAGACAGCATATTCTAGGTGCAAAGAGAAGTAACAGAGACCATACCTGGTCCGGAGCTGCCTTTTGTCCAAGGGAAATGGCGTGCCAAAAGCAGTCACTTGTTGCTCACTATTTCATGACAAGAAAGCAGCTCCATGGGGCTGCTCCCCTTTAGAAGACTGTGAGAAACCTGCCCTGAATCTGGAGAGGGGCAAACATAGCATGTTGAACATCATCTCTCGGCCTGAGTAGCTCATTGACTGCTTTTGAGCACACCGGTAGGTGCTCAGCGCTTCCTCCTCTCTGCAGTGACACAGACCCTGTAGGGAAGTGACAGTGCACAAAAAGCTTGTTTGCATCCAGGAGCTTTGCTGCCTACGTGAGTGCGTGCTTCACCCTTTGGTCTTCTCCTGCTGTCCCGGGCCCACCACAGGCCACGTGTACTACTCTGTGAAATCTCTGCCCCAGGCACTGCTGGGACTGTTCACAAATCCCAGTTATTAGCACATACCATAATCAACATTGCCCTGCAGGACTGATGTGGCAAAGGACACCTTTCCCTCATGCTCTTTCTAAGGCCCCATACAACGCCTCTTTGCTTGCCATGGCAAAGCAGGGCGCTTTTGCAAGGACGAGCGTATGGGGATGTCCACCCACAGATCAGAGAAGGCCTGGTGTCACAGCCAGAGAGACAAAGTTGTATCCATCCTTTGGCATGTAGAGGTTTCCTAATGCAGATACTGAAAGGTTTCTCCCAAGAGTAAGAGAAGGAAGCTATGCTGTAGCCTCCCTCAGCTCCAGGTATTAGCCAACGTCTTGCTGCACCATTTGGTAGCGAAACCATGCTGCTGCAGGGCAGCGATACCAGCAATTGCCTCTTGCGTGTTCAGCCAGGTGTGCACCATACCGGAGTCACCCACGCAGCCGGGAACGGCACTTGCACATGCTTTGGCCCAGCCAGGATCTCAGAAAACCTGCAACTAAAGCACCGTCTCAAGGTCTCGTCACCATTTTTCAGATGATATGAGCACTATCCTGCCTATGCAAAATGAATGTATAACCTATAAATGTTAATTTTGAATAAAGAGTGTACCATTCCACATCATGTATATAAGGAAGATATAGCAGTCTCGCACACTTCTAAATATATTTTTTATATTTCTTCTCCTTTGGGAGAGAATACATGTTTTCCATCCCTCAAAATTTCTAAGAGGCTATTTTTAAATATTTTTGCTCTGTACCAGAACAGATGGCTAATGAAAAGCTTGAGAGAGAAACTGCAGGCCACAACAGCCTCATACAATGGTAAAAGGACTCACCTGACACAAGGAAAAGAAGCCAAGGCCACAAAGGTACTTAGGCATTAATATAACATGTGACAGTCTAAGTGAAGAGACTAAATAACAGCTGTGAATCTGCAGTTCAAGTGTCTGTCTCAATACGGCAGCGCAGGGCCATCCCACATAAGTGAACCAGTCCCTGGACTACTGGTTACTCCAGAAGAAGTCCATTTCTCATCATAATTGTGCTGCAAAATTTCACCCTTTTACAAACTGAACCACACATTGCAAGGGAAAATTGCATTATTTTTATCCAGCATAGAGATATTTTGATGAAAACCTTCCAAACCATCACTAATATGTCAGATTTCTTCTCTTAACAATAATGAAAATATTACCTCTCTGGTTTGCTTCCACTGTTGAATCATGCATTCTTTTTTCATTGATTCTTACTGACTCTGACAAAATCAGGATTTCATCCTAAATTTTCCTCCTGATGCTAATGATTATCATGTTCAGATAGTCTTATAGGTAAAATGATACCATTTCTTACCACGAATTCATTTTGTTTAAAGATAATGACATCTCAACAGCGTATTTTAAGCTTTAACATCCAAGATCTGCTTTCCCAATCATGTAAAATCAATGATTAAAAGAAATATATATATATACACATATCATCAAAAAGATAAAATTAAATGAAGGCCTGGTAGATATTTTAAGTAACAGCATTCCTCTTTGCTATGCTTATTTCACAAAGAGTCATAAATTAGGCTAGCTATATCTGAGAACAAAATGAGAGATGATGGAAATAAAAAAAAAGTAAACACAAGATATTAAAGATTGCAGAGTAACTTCCTTCAAAAGCAGAATTTCAGCAACTTTTAGACTGTAGTAAGTCATGTCTCCTGGTTGTTTTGCTAACCCTTTAGAAAAAGAGGGTTGACATTAAAATCAAGAATCATATTCATCTGCAGGTGTCAAAGCACTTCCCAAATGAAGTCAGTAAAATAATCTTCTTCGAAATGGTGCAACGAAGGCATTCAGATCAAGGAAAAATAGTTAGTGACAGAACCAGGAATTACAGTCCAGTCACCCAGTCCAGGCCCTTGTGTGCTAAACTACCCCACCTCTGACAAATGAGTTAGGCTTCTTAAGCTGCAATTTCAAAGTGATTTACTTAGCAATGTGAAACCATGCCACTCAACATGAGAAGATACCACTTCTGCTAGTTACTCTGATTACAGTCGCCTTCTGCCATTGCTCTTGTGAGGACGGTGCTCCGACTGCCAAGCCTGTTCCGGCGGCTTCTCAGAGGTGGCAAACTGAGGTAATTTGTCAGGATGGAGAAAACACTTGTTATTCTTCCTTGTTCTTGTTCTTGTTCTTGTTCTTGTTCTTGTTCTTGTTCTTGTTCTTGTTCTTGTTCTTGTTCTTGTTCTTGTTCTTCCTTTTCCTCTTCCTCCTCCTTGTCCTCCTCCTCCTCCTCTTTCTCCTCCTCCTCTTTCTCCTCCTCTTCTTCCTCCATTGGCCCATCAGGCATGGTCATAAAAGATTTCAACTCACTACAATGCGCCCCAATGATGCCCACCCTGTTAGAAAACATCATGTTAGTCTGCTTGACACAACGAAGCAAAGGAAAACAGGAGAAAGGGGGACAGATTTGTGCTGTTTCCTAGGTAAACGAGGAAGGAACCTTGCCTCCTTTACCTGGACTGTGCATGACACATTATGCAGAGACTATCGGCTCTCCCCCAGGGGAAAACAAATAACCATTCTTGTACCCTCAGCACCTGCACACCACATCATGTTTCTGTCTAGAGTGTGCATGCACACAACATGAATTGCACACATCCAAGTGAAGCTCAGCTCTTCCTGGAAAGGTTGGCCCTACTGCATAGGAATTACATGACTCTATGCATATGCTATAAAGCCAAGATGCTCAGGATGCACCCAGCTTCCAAAGCATGCACAAAACAATTACATGTGCATTTGTAGCAAATTTCACACTCTCAAGAAATACCAGACTTGCTGGTCGTGTGTTGTAGATATGACCAAAGATTTTGTATGTACAGTGCTGTAGCATTCATTGGATTGACAGAACTCTGCAAGATCTAGACAAATTAAGGCAATTCTCAAATTCTAATTTCCAGGCCAAAAAAAAAAGATTATGTGGGAAAGTCTTACAGGGGGCCTTAGATACACTTCAACAGAGCAAAACTGATTTACGGTGGTCCTGTTTACATGAGTTATCACATTAAAAAGTACTGTAGAAATGCTTCTGCTAACCATGGCTGGATGGAGAATGGAATTCTCTCATATGGCGTACTCAGGCTTGAAAATGTTGGTTCTATTTTTATTACAATTGAAATTATATTTTAAAAGTACAATGTAGTAACAAAATTACTTTGTCAGAATAAAATACATCAGTAATGTCTGATCAGAACACTATTAAAAAGTAACAGCCAAGAAGAAATAAGAAATCAGTGAATCATAAGAGGGGAAAAAAAAAACATCCCATTTTGATTTTGAGAGGTTTTGATTAATTTCTGTTCAAATTTATGTTAAAGCATATTCCCTTTCCCCAGAAAACTTTTGAGTCTTAACAAAGCACTGCAATGGACAGTAGCTGCTTTGCCATCAGTTAACCAAGAGTACTACATCTGCAAGTTTCAGGCTCACCTATGCCTGTCTTGCCTATAGTCCTGTCCCTTTCTAACTCCCGTGTAGACCAAGTCCTCAGTCCAATGGCCTCTCTCCTGATGAGGAAGAGCTAGCTGTCCGCTATCCTTCCTCATAGCACTACCAAATCTGTTCATGCAGAGAAATAGCCCCTTACTTGGTAGTGAACAATTCTGAGAAGTCCGGCAGTCCATCACATCTGCAGGGTTGAGGGTCTCTGCCCCGGCAGAAGTGGTTCTGGGAGCGATATTGAGCACTGTCTTTTGGTAAGGGCAGCAGCGTCCTGAGCACTGGTGAGCGCTGGTGAACCATGCTGTTTATGGAATGATGCTTGGCATGGACTTTTCTTGAAAGAAAACAAATGCAGGTGTTAACTCAGTGTATTCAGACAAGGCAGGTTCCCTAAGGACTCACCAATGTGTCAAATGTCTACCTCAGATATGGCAACCGCACTGTATCTGCATCAGCAGTCCGGTCTCCTGCTTTCTGCAAGTCAGCATTGCTCCTGTCTCTTAAGGCGGGATTGAACATGTTGGAGCAAAGAAGCCTGCCGATTTCTTCCCGAATCACTTGGAAGTGCTTCCGTCTGAACACAAGCCAAGCCACATAGCTGCAGAAGTTGTAGAAGCCCTAAATTGAAAACACAGGTCCCCTTTTCACTGGGAAAAGGCCCAGAGTCCCACTGCATCCCAGAGTGCAGGCTGGCATGACTCCACTAAAATGCCTGCAACCATTTGGCATCAAACTTTACCATGCATTGGTGAAGATTTGAAAGGACTGAGTTTTTAAAGGTATGCAGGCAGATGCGGCTAGAAACAAGAGTTCCCTCAGATGAATTTCATCTTGCTCAACTCTGACCAGTTTGGCTTAGTCCTGCTGCTAGAAACTAAGAAGACAACCTGAGATCACCACCCAGTTTCCCTCAATAATCAATGGAAAGAGACTGATGGGATGAGTCATTCTGTGGGGGTTCCTATCACATGCGTCTATCTCAAGAGGCAACAATTCACCCTCTGGCTGAGCTTCTCTTTTCTGCATTGACTGTCAAGACAGCCGAAGGGCATGGTCTGACTGGACAGCTATTGTTTGGGCAGCTGCAGGTAGACAAGAAAATTCCCACCCCGAATGACAGCATTATGATCACAGAAAATATTACTACCAAAAATGAACTCATCACATCTCACCCCTACGTCTCGTTGCTGATTAAAAAAACAAAATCTCACTTTTCACTCTTATTTAACATTTGTGATCCCTAGCACAAGCTGAATCAAATCCCAAAAAAACGAATCTCTACTAAGTCTGTTCTTTAAAAGATGGCATCGTTGGGACTGCTGTGTATCCTTGGAATTGACTCCATAGTTACCCTCTTTCAAGGAAAGGCTTCCCAGTTTATGAAGTACAAAGTGTAATTTGGGGGCAGCTGTTTTGCATTAATTTGCTGAAGCCCTGCCGCATAGTGAGTCTCATAAATAGCTGATCGAGCTGTATGTTGCAGGCCAGAAGAGCTTATTGGCATCTAGAAATGTCACCAAGGACAATGGAAATAAAAGAAGGCTGTAAAATTTCTTACCTACAGAGATGAAACTGTGAGGCCAATGATGAGGCCAAGGGCAATGGAAATAAAAGAAGGCTGTAAAATTTCTTACCTACAGAGATGAAACTGTGAGGCCAATGATGAGAAGAAACTTATAGACCAGACTTCCCAGAGGGACCTCAGGCTGTGGTGGGAACTGCCTGAGGACTGAGAGCCACAGAGGGATTGAAACTCCTCAACTGAGGGCTCCAAGGGGAAAAGGCTTGGCTGAAGGGCAAAGAGATGGTATTTTACAGGGACATCTAGGCCCTAGAGGTAAAATTTTATTTTAGGTATTCTGTCTTACAAGAAAGCTACTGGGGAAACCAAACATGAAAGGAGCATTTGGATGTGCAAGGGAGGAACATGCTCTGGGCTCAGTCACACTCTCTGTATATCTTTGTGTCTTTCTTACCTCAAAGAAGCCCCGATCTTTCTGCAATGATGTTTTTCTCCTAAGGCAGTGAACAAGAGCAAAAAATTAATAGCAGCAGTTGTCCTTTCAGTTCTCTGGAGAGAGCATTGAATATGACTCATGGGGCTATGCCAAGCTGGCATTTCACCAGGGCAATAAAGTTGTTGCTGGTAGATCCTCATTACTAGCATGCGGAGACCCACTGTCCAAGAGAAAGGCAGGAGTTCTGCATTGCCTCAGAAGGAGAAAATGCAAAATATTGTATGGCTCAGTTAATTAAATCTGACAGAGAACAAAGCTGGATGTGATGAGCAGACAAGGCTCCCCTGCTATGCTATCTAGACGGAGCTCTCTGCATGGGCCTCTCAAAAGTGGTCAGCACTGATCTAATCCAGTTCCCACTGAAGTCAATAAAAAAACTCTTCCTGATATCACTGGAAGAGCAATGAGCAGAGTTACTGGGGGCACAAAGCCAGGCCAATGCTGAAACAATAAACTTGAAAACCAGGAAGGAAATGCCTGATATATCTCCAAGAACTGTAAAATATACCCAAGAATCATAGAATCATATAATCATAAAATCATAGAATAGTTTGGGGTGGAAGAGACCTTTACAGGTCATCTAGCCCAACCCCCTGCAATGAGCAGGGACAGCTTCAACTAGAGCAGGTTGCTCAGGGCCCCGTCCAACCTGACCTGGAATGTTTCCAGCGATGAGGCATCTACCAACTCTCTGGGAAACTTGTGCCAGTGTTTAACCACCCTCGTTGTACAAAATTTCTTCATTTTATCTACTCTAAATCTGCCCTCTTCTAGTTTAAAACCATTACCCCTTGTCCTATCACAACTGCCTTTTTAGGCCCCCCCATCCCCATCTTTCTTCCAAGCCCCCCTTTAAGTACTGGAAGGCTGCAATAAGGTCTGCCCAGAGCCTTCTGTTCTCCAGGCTGAACAATCCCAACTTTCTCAGCCTGTCCTCAGAGGAGAGGTGTTCCATCCCTCTGATCATTGCTGTGGCCTCCTCTGGACCCACTCATCTCCCTCAACCTGCTGGCCATGCTGCTTTGGATGCAGCCCAGGGTACAGTTGGCCTTCTGGGCTGCAAGCACACATTGCCGGCTCACGTGCAGCTTTTCATCCACCAGTACCCCCAAATCCTTCTTGGCAGGGCTGCTCTCAATCCCTTCATCCCCCAGCCTGTATTGATACTATGCGTTGCCCCGACCCATGAGCAGGACCTTCCACTTGGCCTTGTTGAACCTCATGAGGTTCACACAGATCCACTTCTTGAGCTTGTCCAGGTCCCTCTGGATGGCATCCTGTTCCTCGGGCGTGTCAACTGGCAGGTTGACAAAGGGACTTTGTTAAAGAAGCAACAATTTGCCCAGTGAAAGCCTGAGAGATGCTCTCACCACCAACTTGAACCCTGGGATTCTCACACAAAGCCAAATGACTGTCCATCATGGAAATGGCCATTAAAGCAGAGGGTGATGCACACATTCCAGCAGCCATTCAATTCTCCTGGAGATGGCACAACTCAGTCTCATGGAAATGAAAGCAAATTTTCCCTGCTAGCCTACAGTTCCCCAGAGACCTGGCTTGGTCCTGCCAGATGCACAGAAAAGTGTCTCTGCATCAACTCACCCACTCCTGACATGTCCCTTGTCTTCCTGATAACATCAAGTGTTCCATACATCTAGGGCATCCGCAGCTACTGTCACCCCAGAAACATCAATGTAGAGCAGACCGTGAAGATAATACCTTTCAGTCCTATAGCTCTATTTACCATCTTCTGACTTTTATTTATTGATTTTTTGATCAAGAAGACCATGTATCTCCCTACCTTGGTCCCACCAGCCATAATCCTGCTGACACTTTACATTTTGTGCAGGGGAAAAGAAGCTTGACTCTGCAAGCATGGCATGGCCATTTGCCAAAGCAGAACTCCCAGAACAAAGCTGATGCTTGTGATTCCTTATTAATTCTGGTAAAGCACAGTATTCTGTCTTCAGAATACCAGAGCAAAGAAACCTAAAGTGACCCCATCTTATTAAACCTAAATATGAAACCCAGCTTCACCTTTTAACATTACACAGCTTACGCAGTGTCTTAGAACTAGTCCCTAGTTTAGCAGAGAAACCTAGGTAAGCAACAGAAAATAACGCTAATAATTACAGTCAAATAAGGACAGGGGTCTCCACCCTTCTTTCTCCCAGTGCCTTCTTCCCTCAGGTGAGGTATTAAGCTAAGAGACCTGCTTGAAGTAAAGTTTCCTAAAATAAGTGTTGAACTAGGAGGCACCTCCCGTGTCTAGGGCACAGTTGCTAATTACCTAGGAAAATACAGAAACGGTCAGGAAAACATCAAACTTGCAACAAGATTCAGGATGGGACTTGTAAGAAATGTGAATGAGTGAGAAAAGAACATCATGCCCTCTAGAAATACAGTAATATTGATTTCTCATAGCTGTCAGGGAAACGGGATGAGTTCATGCGTAAAAGAGGACAGTACCGTCAAGGGCAGACAAGGCAGTAAGCGTGGGGTTTGGATGCAAGATGATAGTGACTTCAGACATCTACAGGAACTACTGTTGTGCATAGAGGCACATGGGGAAGAAATGCTTCTGGTGCTCCCTCCACCACCGCTGTGACTAACTGACCATGGATCAAGCCAGCTTCAAGGATCAGTAAGGGCTGGCTCGACTGCGTTTGTGCCATTGATGCATGCAGCCTTGGGAACACTCTGTATTTTTCCCATTATGACAAATGCCCATAAGGAAACTGGCACCACAAAAAGGTTGCACAACCCCCATCAACTTAAAAGGAGAAAGCCAGACACACCTATTCCTTCCTCAGCGTTGGAGGCACAAAAGGACTAAAGCTAACACAAACAAATAACAGGTCTGGAAGAACTCTCTCAAATTCCAGTCTGGGATAGTATCAAGATTGGATTTTAATGCTGTATTTTACAAATCATGTAAATTGTTAAAATGAAGATGTTCCCCACCTAAGCCTCCCTTTTTAAACTTTCAGAGGAAACCTTTACATGAAGAATAAATGATTTCATATGAACACATAAACATTTGGCAGATCTGGAAGGGAATGCAGTTTACCAACTTAATATAAGATTTCATTAAAATGTTGCTATGGTGAATTAGAGTGAAAAGCAGAAGCTTCAACACCATCATGAACCCACAGTTGGGCTATAAGAAAATATAGTAAAACTGGGGGTGGTACATTATCAATAGTTTCTCAGTTTTTTAATCTAAACATTTTTCAAGTTAAAAAAATCATCAAAAGTAACCCTTCCCACAGTTTCTATTTTGACAAAGACCTTTCCCATCCAAAAACGTATGCGCTCAAAAAATTCCTATCCATCTTTTATAATTAAGAGTGTTAATCAGTTCTGTCCCTTAGCTCTTGTTCTTGGCAATTCATCTAATGGTCTGGGAGGATCCAGATAACATTTAAGGCTAAACTGAGTCAGCCTGGAAAAGATTATGTTTATATAATTGCAGTATGGTATGGGAAGTGCCATATATTATAACATGCTCAGCATTAGCCTAATTCTGAAGTCAGCTGTAATCAGCTACCACCACCCTGCTATGAGTAACTCAGTGAAGTCTCTCTTCAGTGGAACACCTCTCCTGTGAGGACAGACTGAGAGAGTTGAGGTTGTTCAGCCGGAAGAAGAGAAGGCTCCGGGGAGACCTTATTGCAGCCTTCCAGTACTTAAAGGGGACTTATAAGAAAGATAGGGACAGACTTTTTAGCAGGGCCTGTTGTGATAGGACAAGGGGTAATGGTTTTAAACTAAAAGAGGGTAGATTTCAACTAGATAAAAGGAAGAAATTTTGTACAATGAGGGTGAAACACTGGCCCAGGTTGCCCAGAGAGGTGATAGATGCCCCATCCCTGGAAACATTCCAGGTCAGGTTGGACGGGGCTCTGAGCAACCTGCTCTAGTTGAAGACGTCCCTGCTCATTGCAGGGGGGTTGGACTAGATGACCTTTAAAGGTCCCTTCCAACCCAAACTATTCTATGATTCATACATCACCTTATATCATGAAGGCTTTAAGACACAGCTCTTTTCTAGCTTTTGTGTTTTCACAGCCTGGACACCAACATCCCAACCCAATGCCAGCCTCTAACCCCCACCATGATCAAAATATTAAAGAACAGAGTTTCTTGTTTCAGCTCTCTGCTCTCACTCCCATGCTGGTGGTTTTTTGCCACTAGACCTCCTGCTTGCCTCCATTCTGCACATTCCCATCCACCAGACAATACGAGTGAGTGAAGAGGTAGCAGAGCTAACTAGCTGGATATACAACAGGGTCTTTCATCCAGCTGCATCCAGTTCTTGGATTCAAGTTACTTTCTGCAATAAGTTCCTCCAACTGAATCTCATAAATTGCAGACATTAGGGCCACCCAACAGAAATAATGAAATTCTGTCATGAGCCTCCCTGTCCAACCAGTGAGAAGGTTAAGAGGATGCCTCTGCTCAATGGGAATCTGGAAGCAGGGATTTGGCAGAGAAGGCAGCTCCCAGGAGTGCCTGGTGAAATGCAGATGTGCCAGGATACAGAGGGAACACATTCTTAATTCTCAGGGTCCAGCACCTTGTGGGATGGGGCATACTAAAATGAAAGCCCTGTTGGGACAGCGATTTCAGCTCCTCTTTGACTTCACCATTTCACGAGTTACCTTCTCCTCTTGATTAGAAGGAAACCCAGGTTGTCCCACCCCAGCCAAGAGCAAAGTTGCCCGGAGCTGTGTTGCAGGAAGGCAGGTGAATGTTTGTGACTCCTCTGGGGGACTGGCAGCAGTTTCATACCAACTGACTGAAAAAATTTGCCTGAAACTGCTCTGAGAAGATCCCATGGGACTGGGGGGCTTGGTGGGGACTGCCAGCTCCTTTCTACTGCCAGGGAAGGGAAACATTGTGCAGGAACATACATGGTTGAGGAAAGAGTCCCTAATACTAGCATAGTGCATGATCTCTCTGTCATTACGTTCTCCTTCCACTAACCATTTTTTGTGGTGCTTAGTTGCCGGCCAGGGTGAAACCACAATGCCTTCATCACCTCTTAAAACTCCCCTTTTCTCATCCTCATCATTCCTTTGGTTTCTCTGCCTTCTAAAACACCCTCCCATCCTCTCCTGCCTTCCTCAGTTTCTTTTTTAATCCCCACTATGGGTTTCTCTCCCCTTTCAGTTCACTGCTGGGACCATCACATCTCAAGAGCAGTTGGTCTCTACCACTCCGAAAAAGCCATGCACCATCTTCCCCATTCAGAGGTAGGAGTACTACACTTTCAATGCCTAAGCAAAACTTCTTCTTGTCTCTACTCCCTTCACCTGCTGCCCTTCAGGAACATGGCCTCCTTCACTTACTAGACTTATGCTATCTTAGACTTGGCATAAGAGGAAATTCATGCAGGGATCAGTGGCAACCAGCAGGTACATAACCATTTGCTTTCAAGATTTAGTTAAGTAGAAGTGGCAGGGGTAAGATCCAGGGCTGGCACTGATTCTTGCCCTGCTGACTTTCATGTTGAACCCATTAAAGTTTCCTGCTCTGTATACCTAGCAACATTTCTGCATACCAGGGGGTAGAGTTTTCCAGTCTGGTATCCAGAGCTCTGCTGCTCATTGTGGCCAAATCAGTTGGCAACAGCTCACCGGAAACACTTTTGGAGTCGGTTATGAGATGAGACAGAGCTACAGAGAGATCAGGACACTTCTCTGTGTTGTGATCCCTTAGCCCTCTGTGACTCCTTGGCTAACGAGACATTTATTACTTTAGGCATTCACTTGTGTCACTCAACAGAGACCCTGTCCCTGGGCTGCTGCGGCCCTTGACATAGCAAGAGTCCCCAGAAGGGATTGACTTACTTTCCACCAGGCATGTGATGCTGCCATGCCATGCCTCGTTTGAGAATAAGGTTACAGTACACCTTGGCAAGGTGAATCCTGGCCACCGCTAACTTTGACAACACATCGTCCATTTCTTTCTTCTCTAAAAATATCATAGTCCTGTTCAAAACAAAAACGGAAAAAACTTTTCAGGGAAGGTGCTCTGGACAGAAGACGCTAGAAAGAGTGACTGTTCCTGAGAAGTAAGTGTGGTTTTCAGGCCCATAAACCAATGAGCTGCATGACACCACCATCAAGGTCCCCTCTGTAGCACAGCTGGGTTCAGACTCTTCCAGCAGAGCTTGGCAATGCCGGTGGGGCCAGGAGGCTTGGGGCTTGGGCCCAGACAGTCTTGCTTGCCCCACACAACATATAACCTGCATGCTCACAGCCTGTCAGGTTGCTGTCTTTGATCCTGCATAGCTTATGAACCCTTTCTGCAGACTGCATAAAAGCCCTGGAGGTGCACTTAGATATCTCCAGGCACAGGCTCGGTCACCGGCCGGCCTGGAGCAGTGGGTCTGGCTCATTCAGAGACAGCACTTACTCCTCTTCAAAAAGGCACACGAAGCGCTTCTGGGACCGCCTCTAAGCAGGAACGGCTGACACCACAAGCCTGTATTTTAGACCAATTCAGATCAAACACTAAGGAAATGCCAAACCAAAGAGCTTTCTATTTCCTCTGCTTCCCCTATAATCCACCCGACTGTCTGCCGGTGCCTGGAGTTTGCCGGCCCAAAAGTTACCAGCCTCCTTTCACACTCAGGAGAGTTGGTTTTATCTGTCCTATCCCTGATGGCCTCCAGCTCTAAAGCTTCCTACACAACCCACCTCTAATAAATTAGGACAATTACTCTGTGTTTCTCAATGATAATTGCTAATAAAATTCAGCAGATTTTCCCCAAAAGACATGAAAGGGTTGGAAGCAGAAACAGACAGAAAATAAAGGGGAAAGAAAATGCAGGGCAGAAATAATAGCCCTTGTTCCATTCATGTCTCATCTACCGGTGGTGAGTTTTTGTTCTTAGAGTCACATATTTCAGAGGTGAACACTCCCAAGCTGTCCACAGTGGAGGAATGCCTCATGCCCGCTGCTCTGGAAAACTGGTTGGCCGTTTTTGAAGTTAGTTACAAGATCTTCCTGAACCTAGAAAAAGCCAGGAAAGCCTCAGCTTGGATTTACGAAGGATCAGCATGGCACCAACAAAAGACAAAGTCACAAGTCAAAGATGTTCAGATTCATCCTGACTTTCTCTGATAGGAACCTATTCCAATACTTTCTCTTCCAAAAAAAGTTTAATGCACAGAAGCAATAACTTCTGAAGCCAGGATGGTCTTAGATGTTCTCTTGAGGCACTGTGGACACTGATACTTCTACATGGTCTAGGTTCAAGACAGTTGAGGATCTATTCAGACCATCAGGCCTGGCTCCTTGTGGACAAAAGCAGACCCAACAGATGAGTTAGGCATCTCACATAGGCAGCCCAAATGACAGGAAACCTAAAACACACCAACTAGGAGCAGGAATAACCAGCACTGGTTTGTGTGTTACTGGGTTATCACACAGGGTCTACAAGAAGAGCAGCTTGAGGACTGCACAGCCATTGGATGTGTCTGTCATATAGGGACATTGCGCTGACAAAGGACTAGGTGGGTCACCAAGCCTTGTCTCCAAGTAATCTGTCTGTCAGTTTAACTGGGAGCAAATTATAGGTATCACTAACAAGAAGCATGAAATGGTACTGCCATGTCTTGCCTCCAGTCTGTCTCTATTTGTGGCACATAGCCAGTACTACGTAGGAAAGAAAAAAGCCTCTGAAACTAAATTATATCTAGGAGGAAGGGGGTGGGAGTTTCCTTCCTGAGCAGGCCACTAGCAACAGCCCTGAGCATGGGATTTATGTGGGATAGATATAGGAAAACAAATGGCTATGCAATCTTCTTTCACATTCTCTCAAACACATCAGCGTATCACAAACCCAAGGATTCTTATCACAAGTGTAATTTTATGTCATTATGATTCTATTATGTGGTTATAAAATCCCTTTCACAAGCTCATGGAGCTCCACCTTCAGAAAAAAAGTCATTTTCTTGCCTGCCCCCACTACTTCCTAGTGGAAGACCATTACAGAACTTTACTCCACAGAAGGTAAAAGACAGTCCTTGCTACATTTGATTTGAAATATAGTACATGAGAGGTCTTGAACAGGGTAAAAAGGTGCAATACCAGAAAGCTCTTCACACTGTGATTCATAATCTCCCTGTTCCTCCAAGTCAGCTAAGATGCTAAAACAATTAAGGATGAACTTCAACATTAAATAGGACCTAAAATTGCCTTTTGTCATTTTATTTTCCTTCCTTGTATTTATACTTCAGTAGATCAATATCCTGAATTCCTGCTTCTGCATGGTAAGTGTCTCTTCTTTAAGCTTCTCTGAAGTTAACACTGCATGCAGTTAATCCTGACAAGCAAGCCACTTCCCTTCAGGGGAGGTAATGAATCTAATTAAAACAGTATTGTAGAAGCGGAGAGGCAGTACACACATGGAGTCGCCTCCTTGTCCTTTACCAGCCAAGAGCGGGGGATCCTTTTGTAAACTGCAGCCCAGAGCACCTCAACTGAACCTACAGCCTTTGTATATGAAATGACGCTGATGGTTTTCTTTAGTCATGAATTATTCCTTGCACAATGAAAGAAAAACCTGTCAATCTATGGATGTAGAACAAATCAATTCCTTAAAGCCAGTAATCCTCCAACAGTCTTTTCTTCACTCCAGATAAATCAGCCCCTCTTTATATGAAGGCTTCATGAATTATGAAGTAAGTAATCATTAAGTGTTTTAAGAAAATGGTCAATCAATTCTCAGAGACTATTATAGACTCCAGAAAGTCATTGAAGTTTCTTACAATCATGGTTTGTAACTCTGCAATGCTTTCTCCTAAGGCATATAACCCTCTAACACAGCAGCTCCTAAACTATTCCCCTGGCATCCCCACTTCCACTCTGCAAGGTAGCAAGCGTGGTCACACACCCTTACTTGGGAACTGCTTTCCTAGCATATATTCCTCACGTTGTAACATGTTTCTAGCACGTAAGAGTCATCTGAACCTGCTTTGCAAAGTATTTAGAAATGAAGTCTTAAAGCAATGTGACCCACAGCACAAATTAACACCCAGCAGACTCAGTTGCAACTATTTGCTGCTCTGTATTGCAAGCAGAAATGACTGGATGCTAATGTTATTACTGGGAAATGGCATTAAGGGATGGTAATTCCATCTAGGGCACTCACATAGATTTAACGTTGGTGGTAGTAGTAATGATTTATTAAAATTGCAGCATTACCTTGAGGACCCAAATTATTTGGTGACCCCATTGCAGCAGGACTGGATCCAGCCACCGTTTTGAAAGGGAGACTATGGTGATGCCATGCTACATGAACAACAGTGCACAGAGCTCAGGGCAAGGCTGGGGCAAAGCAGAGTTCAAACCCTCCCAGAAAATCTATCTCTCTACATAGTCAGAGGGGCCTATGTCCTGGAGAGCGCAGAGGACAAGGGGACAGGAGATATAAGCAGTGATACCAAGGGTTTTTTCTCCCTGGTATTCTATATATAGACTGGGCCAGTACAGCAAGCAGTCCTTCCTCATACGCAGAATCCCACTGATTCTGACACGAAAGACTGCCCTGTGATCCCAGATTTTCTGGGGCAAGCTCTGTGTACTTACATCCCTGAAGTCTTGTACTTACGAAATCAAGGTTCTGCATTTCTTTTCCAAGGCAATTTTTTCCAGGTAAAAAGACAGGTAGAAGAGCAGGGCCATGAGGAACTCATCTAGCTTCTCATTCCTAAACAGAAGGTAGAAAAGGTCACTGTGAAGTCTGCAGATTTGCAGATATAGACACCATCAGACCACTATGAAAAAGAACAAAGTCTCTGCTCAAGAGCCTGCATTATACCAAATATTAGCTATATGGCTGAGACCTACTCGTGGCAAGCACTCCACCCCACCCTAAGACTTTGAAGGCTTTTAGAGAATCACTAACAGAGTCCAACAACACACTGAAGAGTGGATTGAATTGGATATTACCAGACATACTTCCAAGAAGCATGTTTTCTGCACTGAACATGCTGGAAGAGTGGCATTCACATTCAAAGGAAAAGCGGGACAACTCGGACACGTCTCTCCTTCTGAAAGGAGAAGTATGGCTAAGGCTCAACAAGGTCTACAGATACATTCCTAAGTCAAAGGCAATGCAGCCCGTGTATGGCCCTGGTGATCTCAGGGATATGCCTCTGAGATATAATGCTCTGCCTGCTGCCACCTCGCTTTTGGCCTATTGAGAAGTAATGCTGGTATGTGACAGCAGCAAACAACGATCCCTGTAGCTCTGACGGGAACAGCAGCAGCACAGGAAGGCAGCCCGGATGCCCAGTCGCGTTAGCACTCGTGGTGCACGCAGTGTTGTGGACGCGCTGGCTAACATGGAGTTTAACTTAGAGTAAAATGGATAACAACCTTCAGATATTTAGGCCCAAGTTCTTGGCTTCCTTTAGGTAACAGTGTGGAAGGCTTTCAAACAGGTGATAGGATTATTTCTCTGCACATGTTGAGGACAATATGCATTTGGTATTGTTTCCCACTGAACCTTACAGGTGAGAGATTTTAAACCTCTGATATTTCATATTCTACTTCTCATACATCCTCGTCCCTCCACTACCAACTACACACACACAATTCTTGAAACAAACTCTAAATGACATACCTCATAACTGTGGCAAATGATAGCATGTGAAGTGACTCATTTGCTTCTTTCAAAAGCAAAGCAGCATCTGAAAACACACAGAGGAAAAAAACAGTATCACCTCAAAAAAATTGCTAGTGTTAGTAGCAATTGCTTTCTAACTTGTCTGGGCAATGTGTTGCTGATAACGAAATACCAGCAATTACTCACATTTTACATCATCCAACGTCACATATTCATGTTGTACCCACTTTGACAGCCTATGCAATTTTCCTTCTGTGTCAGCCAGCCTTCTTTCAGGGAGTGTTGCACTGCAATCATCTTGGAAGATGCTAGTGGTTGACCAATACATAACATTTAAGGACACAGTGTTAATTCCAGTCTGAGAACATTAAGATTATCTACCTGGTATGTACTCTGTTCATTGCTCTCAGTTTCAAAGGGACAGGCAGTGAAATGTGTTTGGCAGGTATCCTGAACTAACTTTCAACTATTATAACCACAAAACAGGCTGGGGATGTTGAGAAAAATAGGACATTTCACCTCTAAGGTTGCGTCTGGAGTTGCTCTTTTAGTTGCTAATATAATAAATTGTGACTATATTATTTAGATCAAAGACGTTTTAAGTAATGGATGAAAGTCAGCTATACCATGTTGTGGATTTATAAAATTAATAATAATAATAATACTTTAATCTTTGAAGTGCCTTACACAGATGAATTAATTACCTCACAATACTCTTTAGGGTAGATGAGAATTATTACCTCATTCTGAGCTATCTGGAAACAGCAACAAAGATGCTGAATGACTTTACCAAAGTCGTACCAGGCTAGTGCCTGAGCTAGCATTGAACACCAGGCATGTCTGGCTCTGTTTTTATGTTCAGACCACTCATCCATGCTGTTGAAATGACAGCTGGCTTCCTGCTTCACGTGTTTTGTTCAGGCATGATCCTGAGACAATGGATGAAAATATTCCCACCCAAAGGATCTTGTGTCTTTTTGAGCTAGGCTAGTCAAATGGAAATACCTCTTTAATGTCTTGACATGCATTTCCTGAAAGGGAGTATTTCCTCCTTCCTTAAGTTTTTCCTCAGCTGCTGGACTGGAGCTGAAATAGAGGGTATAAGCATGCAGTAGTATGAATTTAAATTACTAGCAGCAGTGCAAAGAGGTCAACATCCCATGATACAAAGGCATATCTATTTTGGCCTCTAACTGACACTAAGAAAACATCTGGGATGTGGTGAGGCCCACGTGAGACATGGCTTTCGAGAACACAGAAGCAAAGAGTAAAGGGGCTTCCCCAGGGCTTCCTGCTCTGCCTGCTGCCACCGTACGCACTGCACCATGTAAACACTTCGAGCGATCAGTGTCGCAAGTGGCTTTAAGAAGATTTTAAATGTAAACTGCTCAGTTCCAGAGCTTTTCTCTGGGATTGCTGAAGACAGGAGCTTACTCCTCTCCCTGGAGAGCTACTGGGCAGAGTCAGCAGCGTTCCCAAAGCCAGCAGAGAAGTTGGCTGGAGCAGCTGAGACAGAGACCATGAAAGGCACCTGCAGTAGCCATGTGGCCACAGGGAGGTGAGCAGCCTGGCTCCACCATGACGAAGCCTTGGAAAATGCCCGGCGGGGCAGGGAGGCAGCAGCAGGGAACGTGTGACTGACGCACCGCCACCACGCTCTGCCGCGCTCCCTGCCCTGCACTTGTGAAGAGACCAGGAGGGATATAGTTTGGGTGTTGGGGTTTTTTTTCCCCCAATAGTTTAAATGATAAAGTGGATTAGTTCACAACTGCCACAGAAATTCACAGCACAGCTACATGCACTTTGTCCCCTGCAAAGCTGTGGTTTCCCTAAAGGTCTGCAGTCCTCTGGTGCTCACCATTGCACAGGGTCATACGTAACACCAGCAACAGGGAACATCAGTCTGCGGATCTCCACCTATAGACACCTGGGGTGGCATTTGGCCCTTGCGTCCAGCACTGCTGCTCCAGTGCACGGTGCACAGTTCTGACACGTGGCAGGACTCACCACACGCTTTTAGCCGTCCCTCTGTGGTGGGTTCAGCTTGAGAACAGTGTGGAGTACATGCATATTTCTGATTTTCTCCATTAACATGATGCAATAAATGCCACAGAGCAACCGTTAAGGAGCTCCAGTCTCAATCAAAATAAAAAGTAATTAAAAAAAGTTGTCCTGCAGTTGGTGTTCAGGCAAAACAATATTAGAATCTGACTTTACCTTACTTGGTACTGCTGTATCAAAGCCTAAACCTGCATAATTTGAAACCAAACATCATTCTTTTACCTTGCAAATTCAAGTGTGTTAGTATCATCTTTCCAGTACCACATGCCTGGAGTTAGTTTTATCGTCTGCAAGAAAACAGCATATAGAGTACATGTCATAAATCTATGCTCAAGTTCTCAGTCCAAAAAAGTATTTATAATGCAAGCACTGTGCATACAGGCCACTTTCTGTCTTTCTTCGGTCTGCTTTTCACTCAGCTGTCGTCTGTGTGTGAGTTATTTGAACAGTATCTGTCCTTTTTTATGTCTTTCAGGTTATGAATAAATAATTGAAAGATTGCTAAGGAACATCAGTTCTTTGATTGCCAGTGACTCAATAAAGACTGAGAAGTCAAACGGAGCCATGCATTAAACACCACATTGCTTTTATTTGGGTTTTTAAAATAATATTTATGTAATTGTAGAGACTAAGTATCAGGAAAAAGGAAGCCTTTGTTTAAAAATTGAGTATGTTATGCACTTTCCTGATACTCTGAGAACTTTAAATAAACACCAGGTACACCCTTCAGGGGACACTGGACAAAAATACTAGTAACAGCATTTTACAGTATCTATATATTTTTTAAAAACCCATAACAAAAAATCCCCTGGAAACAAATAAGTTCTACTAGTCCTTTCTTAATTAACAAGAGAGACTTAGAAATCCTTAACCATTATTTGCAGGTCATCTCTAAAGCAAAATTGCTCTTATTGCTGACATCCTTCTGCCTACAAATCTAAACCGAGTAAAACTTCAAGGCTTTCTATGACTTTTTGTCAGGTACCATTCAGCCAGCCACAAGGCTCTCACAAATTCTTGCTCAATCTAATTTGGCAGCAGAGCGCTGCATACGGGACACGCCAGCAGCCCGTGCGACGGTTAGACCAGAGATGAGCATTAGGAAACCATGTCAAAGGATTACCTTTGACAAAAAGTGGTTATTTCAACTTGTCTGTTCTACTTCGGTTCCAGCTTTCTAATACTGGTTTACAGAAGAAAAAGGCCATGCAAATGCTCTGCCTTTGTGTTACACACAAGGGATTATGAGCCATGAAAGGAAAACAGAAAAATAGAGAAGGTGGTAGTATGGCAGAGCAAGGCCTACCAACACATCCCAGGAAGGAGAAAATACCACTCCTGTGTCTTCAAAATACATCTCAGCTGCTTCTCACTGATACGAATAGCTGAATGACTGTCCCCGGCCACCCTGCTCCTGGCTGGGGCCGTGGGACGGGTCCCTGCCCACCCCATGGGGCCTCCCGTGGCCCCCGGGACCTGCTGCAGAGGCAAACATGAACAGCAGCAACAAGATGGAGCTGGGAAAGGTGAGGAGACTCACAGACAGCATGGCGCTGGCCTGGGGCACTGCCCGCAGCACCGGGTCGAGGCAGGCACTGTTTGCGGCAGTATCCTGGTGACAGCCTGCTGTCCCCAAGGAACCGCGGATCCCAGCACACGAATCCCCCTCCAGCTGTGCTGTGGACTCGTGGTCTGTGTGCTCTGCTCCTTCTGCTCTGCTGAACAGCTTCCCTGGGTAATGTTTTAGTCCAATTAAAGTCAAATTTTAGTCAAATTAAGTGTTTTCCATGCAATAACATCTCCGCAGCCACTCACGTGGGCTTGCCGTGTTCTCTGGCGGTCGGGAGCCACAGGGCTTTTCCTGGTTGCTGGCCCAGGACTGGCAGCACTGGAGGCAGCTGCACCCGGTCCCTCTGTTACAGGCACCGATGTCTGTATAGCGCTCGGACTCTTCAACATACTTTACTTTAGCTTGGGACTTTACAAGATGTAAAAGTATATCTATCAGGTCACAAGCCTCCTGAGACGTGGCCTAGCTCCTGTGTGAGCCATCAGCTCGAGATTTGCAGGTTGCCCCTGGACAGAATTCCCGTAGGTGAGGGCAGGTCACTCAAGAGCATGATTTTGAGAGGGGGGTTTTGAGCTTTGGGATGTTGTGAAGCACTGTTTTTGCGAGCAGAAAATCTCTCATACTAGTCATTCACAGTGGAACAGTGTCGTGTATAACTGGTACTGCTTAGATCACACCCAAAATTGGTACAAGTTACATAGACAATAGCCCTTTTTGCCAATAGAAATCAAGTCCCCATGAAGGGTGAGGTTTTGCGTTACAGCTAAGCCAGTCTAATAGCTAGTTGTTGATGGAAGAGGCATTCTCGCTGCCATCAAAGTTTTCCCATCATTTATCTTTGTGTTGATTCTTTATCTTCTCTGTCCCCACAGCAAGGCAGCTCCCTAAACTGTCAAAAATAGTAATCCAGAAAAAATAAACAAGAAGCTTTCTGTTAAGTTAGCATTTTACATCAGTTCATGGT
This sequence comes from Phaethon lepturus, assembly GCF_000687285.1. Taxonomy (NCBI): domain Eukaryota; kingdom Metazoa; phylum Chordata; class Aves; order Phaethontiformes; family Phaethontidae; genus Phaethon; species Phaethon lepturus. The sequence continues at coordinate 11,156 of NW_010564460.1, read as the reverse complement.
GCAGTCAGAGAAGGGCCAGCAGAGCTGCAGGTAAAGATAAGGGGACGGGGAGGACCACACCCCTCAATAGATCAGGTCAGCTATAAGGTGAAAACCAGCCACAATCTAGGAAAATTTTGCTAGTACAGCTGCACTAGGCCAGTATGTACTTTGAAGAGATGAAAATACCTGACCTAAGACTTTTAGACAGCTCAGTTCATTAAGTCAGAAGGAACATTCCCTATGCTTTCACCTCTTAAAGATGGCATCATTCGTTTTTGCAAAAGTTTATAACTAGGGAAAATACTGAAAGCAGCACTGAGATGTTCATGACCACATGAAAGAATACATGGACAATAAAACGCGGGGAAAGAAAATTTCCATAAAACAACCTGTCCCTAACTTCCCCCCATTTCAGTAGCCTTCCAAACACTGCATCTTTCCTCCTGTAGGTACTCTGTAAAGGTTTATCCATGCAAACACAATCAGTTCATGGATAGCTAAGCAAGAATCTCACATCAGCCTGAAAATTCAGCTCTGGCTCCGTTCTCTACAGCCAACTCTTTTTTTTTTTTTTTTTTTGGACAATCATATTGTGTACGTTGTGTTTCCAGTTGCTATTGCAGGCTGCCAAGTACATATCCATGACTTGGCAGCCAAGTTACATATTTAAGAGGATGAGAGAAGCAGGTTTGGGAATGACCTCAAATCTCACCCATGGCAGCCAGGCAGCACTATAGAAATCGGTTCCCCATCACGGGAAAGTGGGAGGTATGGAACTGATAGCTCATTGACTCATTTCTATAGGGTGGGGCTGTCGTCAGCCTCAGGAGACCATTGACCCACCTCGGCACCAGTAAAAGTTGCACCAAAAGAACTGGGAAAACTAAAGAACGTGTTGCAGATAGTCAGGGCCACCTGTGTTAGCGTGCGTGGTGCAGGGGAGACAAGCCTTCGGCTGTACTAGAGTTGGGAGCAAATAGGCACAAAAAGCCCAGATTAAAGATGGGAAGAAACTAAGAGCGAGAACCACCTACAGGGAGAAAACCTGCGAATGTAAAGACTGGGACTGAGAGCTAAAGACAGAGCTGGCTAGGCAGGCAGGGGAGCCCTGGGAATCAGTGCCGCAGACAGGTAACTGGGGGAAAATGAAAAAAATCTGGAAGGGGGTTGTGGAGAGTGGGACAGAATTGGTTCTGGCCAAGCACGGGGGTCAGGACAGATTACAATGTTAGGGGAACCCTGAGAGTGACTGAGTTACCAGAGCAGGAGACTTGGGATGCGCAGAGGCAGCACTGTACTACCCTTAACCAAGTGTTTGCTGGAGGAGATCAGTTCAGCCCAGGTATTTCATGAGCTAAGGGTGCAGAGGTAAGCAACCAAACATCCCACCCATGCTGATGGCCCAAATGGGTATCAGTCTGGAAAAAAAAAATTAAAAACCTGGCATTGTGTAGCAAAGGAGATTAGTGTCTGTTAGATCCCTGCTTCCGCTGTTGCAAGAGTTGGAAGCTACAAAATGGCTGAGCCAGATTACAAGTGAAATTAAGGCATAATGGCTGAAGCAGTTGAAGGCTACATGGGAAACTAATTTCCATATGGGCTTGTCACAGAATGCCAGGCAAATCATTCCAACCTGCATTTAACCCTAATGACCATTATTTGCATGTTTTTTTCTCTCTGAGCGAATGGCCTGGCTTCATGGAAGTCTGAAACGCAGGACTGTGACCAAAGCCAATAGGAACTCTACTTTGAATGGTCCAAGAAGTGTGTAATACTAATCTGTCTGAAAAACCAGTTCCTTGGCATTTTCTGTAGAAGACCCCATAATAGACAGACAGCATGTGGCTTCTGGTGTTTTATCACCTTCTCTCTGTGGGAATTACACACATCTCAGGGGTGAAAACTAAATGTTTAATGTTGTGCAGCACTCAAGATGTGATGGTGACAAGATCCACAGGCAACATCCTAACTGATAATTCTTCTCCAGAGCCAGGGCTGGACAACACACAGTAAATAGGGTGTATATTGAACTGGGAAATATTACCTTCTTAGAGTATATGTTGCCCATTGTGTGCATTGACTTAGGCAGGTGCCCTACAGAAGAAAAAAAATTTAAAAACCTGTTACTGTGTAATTAAAAACTGGGTTATGATGCATAAGCACAGAGAAAGAAGAAATAGGCTTGCTCTGATGGTCGTAATTCTGAACAAGTGACCTTGCAGCCTTAATAGGCTTCTTTTAATATTGTTTCTTGTGGTGTTTGTGTGTCCATGTGCGTCCCAGTAGCTAAGAACACTCAACAGTATGTATATGTATCCATTCTTTAGGTATATCTAATGTTTAATTCGGATATCACACCCAGAAAATAAACACATGCATAAGCTCAACAAAAATATCACTGACTCACCATCCACCCATTCACCTCTTTTCTGCTGCTTGTTCCTTCTCGCTGTGTCAAGTCTCTGTCTTCCATACCCACTGCATTAATTTCCTCCTCTCTTCCCGGGGCAGTTAAATGTCAGCCCTGGTTTCTCTGGGAATATCAGACTCTCTGTGTGTGCACTACTGTTTGTATTAGACATGAGTGCAGAATTCAGTTTCACAGTAGCCAATACTTAGTCCATGACTACGCCATTTACCTGCCAAGTACTTCTGCCTGCTCATTAAAAACAGAATCATGCTATATGAATGGAATAAATAATGTCCTCAGGCATAATACTATGAACACCGGTGTGGTTTTTCACTTCAGATCCACGCAAAATTGAAGCTCACAATTCTTTGTTTTCAGCAATTTGCACCGTTTTCGCATATCAACACTGCTGCATTTCAGTCCCACTCCTTGGATCACCCAAAGCAAAGGGCTTTAGACAGCTGCTCTGTAGCTTCTGGAGAGATACTGTGTCCCCTCAGGTCCTCATCTTCCTGGGACACCAGCACCAGCTCTGCCCTAGATGCAGAGCCCTGTGGTCTCGCTCCCTGCCGTGTTCAGTGGCAGCTACATCCACAGAGACAAACTGGCTAAAGCTGTTTGATAGGTAAAGGCAGAATTAGCTACTCAGTCCAGACCGACGGTCTAAGGGAAACCGGGAGGCAATTCCATAGCACCGCTTACGGGAACGCAGGCTGCTTGGGGGAGGCCAGAAAAACCAGCTGCACATTCTTTTACTGAAACCCTCATGCAATTACTCCCTCTGCGTGGTTTTATCAGATGAGATTATTGAACATTAGCAGTTGTCAGCTATTTTCATGCAGCTAGGCATTTGCCTTGTGCTCCTAACAATCACCCTTTTGTTATTAACATGCCTCTAACAGAAAGGAAGAAGTATTTAAATGTATCTCATATTCAATAGGTATTTTCAAAAATACGATTTTGATTCTGTCCCTGAGATGCTCAGAAATCTATGGAGCTTAACAAAAATGTCACAGCCTAGTTTCTAGTTCTTCTGTAGGATGTAATAACCATCCCCCTGCTTTAGAATTAGGGGAAAAAAAGTGAAAATTTAATATAGATGTACTATAGACAAGGTCTTCTCTATTCAGTTCTGTGAGCTTTGAAAGTAATTATTGCAAAGAACTTCATTTTTAGGTTTTAGTTTATTATAAAGACTTTTTAGCTTAGAATTTTTAGTTTAGTTACCTGACACCTGTAGTGCCAGGGTTAGGACTAGGGACTTGCTAGCATCAGTTGTCTTTAACCAGGCTGTGTTAGTACATTTGCAAACATGTTGTGAATGAGGTCTGCAGCAGGAAAATAGGGAGTCTGCCAAGTGAGAAATAAAGGTGGTTTTGAAAGAAACATGTTTACATTTTTAGACACAGCCTGGCAAAAAGAAAAGCTTCTTTCAGCTACGACATGTGATTTCTACACTGTCAGTTCAACCATGCAACAGCTCTTAGAGGGATTGATAGAAAATATTTTGCAATGCTTGTCAGTGAATAGCAAGGCAATCAAGACCCCTTAACCCATGGGGTTTTCTATAGGGTCTTGCTGAAATACATAGCATTAGCACTTCTGGAAGTGTTTGTGTCTCCTTAATTCTATTCAAAATAGATTTTTATCTGCAATCATTTGCAGCAGTGACATTTTGAACTGCTCCAACAGACAAGGGTACAGGTCCTGCTAACTGCTACCTAAGCACAAGCAAGATGACCTCACACTTCTTGGTCCAGGATGCAACAGTGATCTGTCAACTTGTGTACAGGCCAACACACAAATACCAACTCCTGAACGGTGGGAGAGAGTATCTTCAGCAATGGAAAAGGAAGAAAAATTTCCTATGCTGCTCTTGATTTTCCTTAAAACAAAGACTACCAAAAATGCATTGTCTCTTAGAGGGAAATTTATCCCCTCTCTAAAATTCCTGGCTGGTGCTGTTATTGGGATGACAAGAGGAACCAGCTCATCTATGTCTCCACCCTACTGATGCAGGAGAGAGTAAAGGCAAATGGGTCATGCAAGGGTGGATCAGGGGTTTTTAATACTGCTGTTTCATATGTGGAAGTGAAATATGTTGTTGCATCTGGAAATGCTGGCCTGCCCAACTATATAATCACCACGCTGCTGCAAGCAAAATCTACTCTAAAGGCAGGTCTATGCTACAGGCTTCTGCCTGCATAAATATGAGGATGAGAATGGCGGAGCGATGTGATACCTGACCCACATAGGTGCGCTAAAGAAGCTTTACTAGCATAACTTGTTTCGCTGTGGGGTAGGGAGGGGTGATAACTTTCCTGTGATGAACAACTACAGACATAATGCAGCTGCTGTAAAAGCATCCACACGCTTTGCTGGTTTAATATCACAGGATTCCCATGTGCCAAGGTACAGTGTCCCTGACACAGGCAGAGATTAGACCACCGTGCACTTTCGAAAGGGACACTCATGCCAGGCACAGCCCAAAGGAGGAGAAATGTCAAACACCTTTTAAACAAGTAGAGCTTAAAATGTTACTACATTGCAACATGCTGACAAGACTGAAAAAAGGAACCTTAAAATTAAGTATGCATGCTGGGTGTAAGTGTATGCTTTTTAACATGATGCCTTGCATCCAATGTAAGTGTGAAGAATGGAAATGCGAATTCCCTGAATATTTTTGCCTTTTCTTCCTGTTCCTCATACGTGTCTGTGGGAGTGGCTCGCAATGGGGAAGACAAAATTTATGGTGCAGTCCTGAGATGCCACTTCTCCTTCAGAGTTGTCTCCCCTTGGCTGTGCCCCACAGTGCCCCAAACCTTCAAGGAGAACCTTTCAAATAAATGACAGTCCGCTGCAGAAAGGCTGCCCAGCCTGCCGGGCTCTACGCAGTGTCTCCCGAGAGATAAAAGGAAGGCTGCCGGGATACATTCATTCCTGTCTTTAAGATGGTATCACAAGGGATGAGCAGGGCTGCAGCCTGTCTGCTAAGTCCTGTGTGCAGAACTTCAAACAGACGCTCTGGAGGCGGCAGGGCATGGGGCTGACTCACCCGGCCGGCTGGCTGGACGCAGCCTGTCCAAGCACGTCTCGGCTTTCCAGCTCCTGAGTGGGTTGCCCTCAGACAGCTCTCTTGTCCTCAGCTCCCTCTGAGGGCTCTCACATGGCACGTTATTTTAGTAATGCTTTCGGCTTTGTCTTTTTTTGGCTCTTCCCTCTCCCCTGCAAAGCGACGGTGGGGAATGGCCGGGCAACCTGACTGCACACAGGAGTGATTGCTTTGCATCGCCACATACCTGGCTGCACGGTGAGTGAGGTGCTAAGGTGCTTAAGGGTTTTAATTTGGGTGATTAAATTCTCCAGTATTAAGGCTACAGGTGTTCCTCTACATAAAATAATACCATCCATATAAACTCGATCAGCAAATATAAGGAGCCATCAAAAGTTAACACCATAGTTACACAAGTGCCACGAAGATATAACCACTTCATATCCTTCCTATGCTCTTGGTCTTCCACAGAGCCCTGTTTAGGAATAAGCAAGGTTCAGAAACCCAGGCCCAGGATTTTGACAGGAGGTGGCTTTCCCTGAGTCAGGACAGTACAAAGTATGAGAGACGCCGAGCGTGGAAGCAATGAAACTGCAGATTTTAGACAAGATTATTTTGCTAGCTTTGCCAAATTCATTTGAAATGTGCAACTACTCCCCAGAACTACATGTACACACCAAATACACCTATTTGCAAATGAGGAGCAGCATTTTCCTCTCTGATTTTCCAATCATGTAAATCAGCAGAAGTTTCTTGTCCTTTATGCATCCCACACACAGTCTAGGTGTGTCCATACTAAAAAATATCCCTCTCCTAGGAAAAAAAAAAAATACAATTACTCCAGTGTTAAGCTGTTCATGTTCTCAGCCTCTGGGGTATTTTAATGACCCAGATGGGTACTTCACTTCCGTGGTCTCTGTTACTCCCTGCCTGCCCCACTGCTGAAACAGGCACCAAGCAGCAGTGGCCGAGGGGAGGGAAAGGACAGATGACAGCACAGGCGTGTGACAAACTATCTGCTGTGCACGTTTGGCTACATTAGCTCTGCAAGACACTTAAATAGACGTTTGGGAAAAACAACAAAAAATTGTGTTTAATAACTGGGAAGCGACACTGAGGAATGCACACCAACGGCTGAAAAGTAAAGGAAACTATGCGGCAAGGGCAATTACCAATCAGTTAATAGAAAAAATAGTTAACCTGCACTTACAAAGAACATGGGTGCTACCTAATCCTTGTTGTCGTCCCATAGTAGTGGGACTTTGGTTAGACTGGTTTGGTTAAGAGTGTCATATACACTCTTACACAAGAGCGTATCTGACAAAGTATTACAGTTTGCAGCAACAACTTCTCACTTACAGATAATCTACTGCTATTCATAAACATATTTATGTATCTGTTCCTAGAAAAAATAAAAGTAAAACCTCATCTATCTTCTCATTCTCAGGGGTCCCATATATGTTACAGCCTGGAAATCAAGAGGCTGATTGCCAGAGAAATGCTGCGTACATAAACACCAAAAGAACCCAGCCCAATTACAGCCCTCCGAGGCGTTGCCGAAGCACTCAGCAGGTGCTGAACCTGCTGTAATTGACTTCTCGGGTCTCACCGTGATGGCACTGCCACTTCCCTATGAACCATTCAATAAATTTCAAACAGTTTTGAATCACTTGTGACAACAGCTGATCAAACAAGCTTTTTAGAAGCCTCCTGGTCCCCCTGTGGGAACTGCAGCCCCTTTCTGTAGCCAGTGAAGAGAAACCTGCAGTCAGTGCCCTGGCAAACCAGCTGAGAGAAGTAATGTCATAAACTGGAGTCTTACGTCTCCACTGATTATTAAATACTAAACAAATTTATTTTTGTCTGCCCTCTTGTTACAAAGTATTTTTTTAACACTTTTTTATATACATCACCTGCAAGCTTAAGGAATTGGACTCCTAAAAGTTCTTTGCAGCACGAAGAAGCAGCAGGGCAGTGCCTGCCTTGTTCCCCAGCACACCAACACTCCCACTTACTAACCAGCAACCAAACAAAAACACAGTGGATGATTCCCTTCAGCTGCCCACTGCTCTGCGTTTTTTTCCCTTAAAGGACAAGGCAGTGCAAAATGTGCATGTCATCAGGCTCCTCCATTAGAGCAAATTAATTTACAGCTCCTTGGACTCTAAACACTGTGAGCTTTTTGCTTTCTGAAACAAATGAAGAGCTCTGGAGACCGTTTGTAGTAAAGCCAGACAGGTTTAACTACTACAAATTTTGACTGTTCTATCAAAGTTTGCATCTTGGCTCCTTACTCAGCACTCCCAGCTCTCGGGGTGCCCTTGGCAGCTGTGCTTTCGATCATCGGGGGCAGGGTGAGGGGACACACACGACCCCACATTCAATAAAACATGGAAAGCTCAGCTTGCGTATTAGCAACCCAAGAATAACTCAGCAATTTATGCAGCTGGCCACAAACCGGTCTCCACTTTATCAAGCCCAGCCGCCTGCCAAGCAGGACTATTTTTGTTGTACTTACTTCCCTGCCGTTTATTTCAGCAACATGAACATGGCAAGCTGCTCTGCATTTCCACTGCCGGAGCGGCTGGGCTGAATTTATGGATGAAGAGCAGGTCCTGCCTGAAAACAACACACCCGACTCAGGGAAACACTTCCCCTGCCATAGTGGTGCTGGGGGTCGCACTCACACTGGCCCCGGAGTTTGGGGTCTGCAACACCAGCACAGCCCCTCCCCAAGCTGGGCTCCCTTCAGGTGAGCCACTGCCCTGACACCCATTTTCTGCACAAACTACTGTCCCGGGGACACTGGGCACCCCAGCTCAGCAAGGAACAGTCCGGGGGGGGCACACAGAGCTCGGGGGCTGTGCACAGTGCCAGGAAGGTCTTCCCCACCCACCCCCACTGCTGCCCCTTGACAGAGAGGAGGAAAATAGGTTTATGCTTTAAATACATTTTATTTATTACCAAAATTTCCAGGAGCCGAATTTGGCAATTTTTTAATCATCTGTAAAGATTTTCATGCATAACTTGAAACTTGTCAACTGCAACAGTCAAGTGGTTACTTTAGAAGCGACACTTGAACAGAGACAAACATCCAGAGTACAAACAGCTGTATCTGAATTAACAAAACTTGTCTATTACTAACCTTATAAAGCAGGACGTGCCTTCCCTTTTATCAAGACCAAGCGGACAGATCTGCCTTTATACACACCCAACAGAATAAACTCTGTTATCGGCAAGGACGTTTTCCTTAAACGTTAGAAAAAAAAAATACAAAGCACAGAATGGAGTGACTGTCCATAAACCAGTCTATACTTCAGTCCTCTTTAATCTACTTCTTCGATGGTCGGGCCGCCGGAGCCACCTGCCCCAGCCCCTCCAGCTCCCTGGTACAATTTTGTGACGATCGGGTTGCAGAGTTTCTCCAGCTCTTTCTGCTTGTGCTCGTACTCTTCCTTCTCAGCCATCTGGTTGCGATCGAGCCAAGAGACCACCTCCCGGCACTTGTCAAGCACTCTCTGCTTGTCCTGGTCACTGATCTTTCCCTTCAGTTTATCGTCCTCCACTGTCTGCTTCATGTTGTAAGTGTAGGACTCGAGGGAGTTCTTGGCTGCCACCCGATCTCGGTTTGCTTCATCCTCCGCTTTGTATTTCTCAGCTTCTTGCACCATACGGTCAATGTCATCCTTGCTAAGGCGACCCTTGTCATTGGTGATGGTGATCTTGTTCTCCTTACCCGTGCTCTTGTCCACGGCGCTGACGTTCAGGATACCGTTGGCATCAATGTCAAAAGTGACCTCGATCTGGGGGACTCCACGGGGTGCTGGGGGGATGCCCGTTAGGTCAAACTTGCCCAGCAAGTTGTTGTCCTTTGTCATAGCCCTTTCACCCTCATATACCTGGACCAGGACACTGCTCTGGTTGTCCGAGTAGGTGGTGAAGGTCTGAGTTTGTTTGGTGGGAATGGTGGTGTTGCGCTTGATGAGAGCGGTCATCACTCCGCCAGCTGTCTCAATGCCCAGAGACAAAGGGGTGACATCCAAGAGCAGCAGATCCTGCACGTTCTCAGATTTGTCTCCCATGAGGATAGCTGCTTGCACAGCAGCACCATAAGCAACAGCCTCATCGGGGTTGATGCTCTTATTGAGCTCTTTGCCATTGAAGAAGTCCTGTAGCAGCTTTTGGATCTTGGGGATACGAGTGGAGCCACCCACCAGCACGATCTCCTGGATCTGGCCCTTGTCTAGCTTGGCATCACGCAGAGCCTTCTCCACCGGCTCCAGGGTGCCACGGAAGAGATCAGCATTGAGCTCCTCAAAGCGGGCACGAGTAATGGAAGTGTAGAAGTCAATGCCCTCGTAGAGGGAGTCGATCTCAATGCTAGCTTGCGTGGAAGAGCTGAGGGTGCGCTTTGCTCTCTCACAAGCCGTACGCAGTCGCCTCACTGCCCGCTTGTTGCCAGCAATGTCGCGCTTGTGCTTACGCTTGAATTCTTCCACAAAATGGTTCACCATGCGGTTGTCAAAGTCCTCCCCACCCAGATGGGTGTCACCAGCTGTGGACTTCACCTCAAAAATGCCATCCTCAATGGTAAGGATGGACACATCAAAAGTGCCCCCTCCCAAGTCAAATATGAGTACATTCTTCTCTCCAGCCCGGGTACCTTTCTTGTCCAAGCCATAGGCTATAGCAGCTGCTGTGGGCTCGTTGATAATACGCATCACATTAAGGCCAGTGATGGTGCCAGCATCTTTGGTGGCCTGGCGCTGGGAGTCATTGAAGTAAGCAGGCACTGTGATGACAGCATTCTGCACCTTGCGCCCCAGATAGGCCTCAGCAATCTCCTTCATCTTGGTGAGGACCATGGAGCTGATCTCCTCTGGGAAGAAGGTCTTCATCTCACCCTTGTACTCCACTTGCACCTTAGGCTTGCCACCCTCATTCACCACACGGAACGGCCAGTGCTTCATATCAGACTGCACCGTGGGGTCATCATACTTGCGGCCGATGAGACGCTTGGCATCAAAGATGGTGTTGGTAGGGTTCATAGCCACCTGGTTCTTGGCAGCATCGCCGATGAGGCGCTCTGTATCAGTGAAGGCCACATAGCTGGGTGTGGTGCGGTTGCCCTGGTCATTGGCGATGATCTCCACTTTGCCATGCTGGAAGACACCCACACAGGAGTACGTGGTGCCCAAGTCGATGCCGATTGCCGGCCCTTTGCCAGACATGATGACAAGTTTCTCTGATCAGCTACTCGTTCGCGTGTCCCGCCACCCGCTCTCGCTCCCGTCCGCGGCGCGATGTGCCGTCACCGGGCTGTCGGCTCCCACTTTATAGCCGGCTTAGCCGTCTTCTGGAACCTGCCAGAACCCTGCTGGCCAATCTAGACGCCCGCCCGCTACTACTGGCCAATCGTTTCCGTGCGTCGCCGAAGAGCTCCCGCCCCCTACCTTCTGGCCAATCAGAACCGTAGAGCCCACCCGTCAGCCCACCCCTCCCCGCTGTACGGCGGCCAGACCGTACTTCTTCCTGGTTCTTCTCGATCTGTCTAGGCTTGCAGCGTACGCTACCGCCCTCGGCCAATCACCACTTGCGCTTCGTATTCGCCCCGCCTCCGCTCCGCTCTTTTCTATGCTAGAAAGTTCCAGTGGACGTTAGACGCAAGGTTGGGGATTGGCATTAGCGCTATCCAATGGAGATCGGGCAGCC
>NW_010564459.1:1413-1964 GCF_000687285.1 Phaethon lepturus | reverse complement strand
CCCCCCCCAGGGCCTCCCTCAGTCTCCGCTGCCGTCACGTTATTTCAGATGATTCCTCCTTTTTAATTCTGCTTCTTAACTACAACATGAGAAAAATATTTCTTTTAGATCCCAGAAATGATTTTTTTAAAAAGCCTTTCCTGAAAAAACAAACTGAAACAGCAGCTGAAAACTTCTAAGCAAAATGAAGCAACTTTGGGAGAGAGATTAAAACGATGCCTTGTGTCACAGGGTGATGATCTTCAGACAGGCAACAACGTTATGTGTATATATATTATCTAATCAAACGCATCCTTTAGACATATCTCATGGAGAGCACACCTACAACTGACAGGTATCTATAGGCCTGTTTCTTTAACCTCCTGTTTGTCACACACCAATTAAATGAAGCTAATTGAGCCCTTTAGAGGTCTTCAGAGGAATGACTCAAGAAACAGGAACATGCCACCCATCGCTCTCCTCAATTAACCTGAGCTTCCCTAAAGCAAACGCCATTAGACCACACTAACAGCAGGTAACACAGGCTGCACCACTCGGCTGCGTACAGCAGG
>NW_010564459.1:456-1382 GCF_000687285.1 Phaethon lepturus | reverse complement strand
TCGTTTTTAACTTCTGCAGAACTCTGGATGGATTTTGAGGTTTAACAGGTTTAACACCACCACCTACAGCCAGCCACCTGCCAATCTGATTCTAATCTGCATTAAAGCCACCACGTTTCCCTTCAGGAGCTCTTTTGAGGGAGTTAGGCAGGAATAACAGGTTAGGTTCAGGGACATCCCGAGGTGCATCGATAGAAGTGGTTTGCCTTGCGATCACGCCTTACAAAAGCACGGCGGGAACAGCGGCAGCAGCGTCTCCAGCAGGTACCAGTTACACGCTGGAGTGAACACAGGGTTGTTACTGGTCCACAGCATGTCTGGACCACACACAGCAACAGCTGGTGATCTCCCCTCACCACTCTGAGCTTCCCCTTAAGCCTGGCCTACTGAAACCAGTAAAATGCTACTTATGAAAACTTATTTGAATGACCAATTTTCTCAGCTCAGAGCTTTACCTGCAAATGTTTATGTACGAAAGGCACTAGCAAGCACCTTATGTAGCAGGCACTGCTATTACACCATCTTACTTACCTTATGTAACTCAAGTTTTTAGCATAGCCTTGAATTTAGCTTTTTTAAAATGAACTTTGTTTGAATAGACCCAGCTGATGGAAAAATCCAGATTTTGTATTAGATGAGCAAGCGCTGCACAACACTCGGATTAAGGGAGCTGGATAAAACCTACTATATTAGAAGTCAGACCCCGACTTGAACACACAGCGTTTCACTCACCAGAGCTTATCACTGAAATCACTCAGAATTTCTCACATATATCAAGAAAATGACACTCGCTCCCGCTGGATGGCAGTGGCAGGTCACAGTGACGCCTGCACCAAGCAGAGCGGCGGCAGAGAGTGGAATAACACCACCACAGAGCTGCCATGCCTTTTTTCCTAGATTAAAGCCCAGTTCTGTGAAAAACCGAC
>NW_010564459.1:0-235 GCF_000687285.1 Phaethon lepturus | reverse complement strand
GGAAGTAGCGGGCGGCGGCGGGTTCCCCCGCTTGGTTGCGCCGGGGGAGGAGGAGAGCGGTGGTCCTGCGTCCCCGCCGTCCCGGTGAGGGCCGAGCAGCGAAGGCGGGAGGGGTCGTCGCTGTGGAGACAGGCCTGCCTCCGGACCGGGGAGGGGGCTCTGAAGGGCCTGGCGGTCCCGGGGAGGGGACAGTACTGGGGGGCTGGGTGGGCCCTGGGGCGGGGGACAGTCTCTC
>NW_010564458.1:0-267 GCF_000687285.1 Phaethon lepturus | reverse complement strand
GAGCCTAGGGGTGGCATACTGGTGTTGGGAGAGAAATCAATAGCCCAGTGCAAGTACATGTGCACCAATGCACACAGCATGGGCAGCAAACAGAAGGAGCTGGAAGCCATTGTGCAGCGGGACAGCTATGACTTAGTCACCGTCACAGGAACGTGGTGGGATGACTCACAGGACTGGAGTGCTGCAATGGACAGCTATAAGCTCTTCAGAAGGGATAGGCAGGGAAGGAGAGGTGGTGGGGGGGCTCTGTATGTTAGGGGCGGTGTT
>NW_010564457.1:0-657 GCF_000687285.1 Phaethon lepturus | reverse complement strand
CATACAGGTCCTAAGATTAAAGAAAAAAAATGTGCATTTATTATGAATACACATAACCTCTGAAATAGTTTAAACTGTGACAACATATCCTCTTCAGCAAAGCTGAAGCGAAGAGGCCAAGGAAACAATATGTGGGTTGATTCAGTCCTTTAAATATAAAACAAAATGAAAGAGCATCCTAGTTGTTTTCTCCCCAAATTACTTCTGTGCCAAAATGTGACTGCTTTGGGGCTTGGGTGCTTCCTAAGATATAAAAGGAGTAGAAAATTTGGGAGCCATTGTCTTCCCAAGTTTATCTTTGTTTCAGCTCCACTGGGGTCAGTGAAGGAATAAAGGAAGGGGCACTCCACTGATACACGTCTGTGGGATGTCTGGTCTTCAGTGTAAGCAACAGCCAGTTGTTCTTCCTTGGGAAGGTGTTCTCTGCATTATGAATTTATTTAATTCTAATTAAGATACAAAGGTACTGATCAAAAATTGCTTCAGAATGACTTTGGATATATTTTACTGTAGCCAAGAGCAAAAGGTGTCCAGTGTATGTTTGTATGTTTTGGATGAGAAACAAAATAATACAGGAATAAATTTATGGTTTTGTTTTCTACAGGAGCAATGTCCGGAGGCTTCAACTTTCAGGTAACAGATGGTTTGAACTTTGCA
>NW_010564456.1:0-3314 GCF_000687285.1 Phaethon lepturus | reverse complement strand
TATATATCATAATATATATGTTGTATAAAATACAACACTGGTGTCAAACTCAATGCATTAAAACTACTTTTTTCACAGTATCAAAAATTCCATTTCCTAACTGTCTTGATAATCAAAAGCATTCATGAAGACACTTTTAAATTTGAATGTGGAAGAGTTTGTCCAAAATATGACCCAATAATAACTTTCAAATCATTACAATCCACAGAGTTGGAAATAGAAACTTCAGACTGAGTGTCACTGTTCATATTCTGCTCTCCTTGATCACTGTAATAAACTTCAGAGGCACATTGCTTATATATATCTTAATCATATCAAGCCTCAAGAATGAGAGTTGTTTTTCTTAAGGAAAAAAAAGAACTATTCTGTAAATATTTTTTTTTAATTTAATAGAAGAACTTATTCCAAAGAATGCTTATTATTTAAAAGCATCCTGTTAAGATGTTAACAGATTGACTTACTGACATAATTTTTAACCAAAGAAATACATAAAAGAAAGCAATGTGGAAAAAAATGTTCAGCAATCTGTGATATGTTTTCTTTCTAAACATTTGGGGATCGAGTGCATCTTCAGTAAGTTTGCAAACATGGCCAAGTTGGGCAGGAGTGTTGATCTGCTTGAGGGTAGAAAGGCTCTTCAGAGGCATCTGGACAGGCTGGATGAACAGGCCAAGGCCAATTGTATGAGGTTCAACGATGCTAAAGTGCTGGGTACTGCACATGGGTTACAACAACCTCATGCAACACTACAGTCTCCACAGGCCATAGAAAGGGAATGTTGCAGTTGCTTCCTCTGTAAAGCAGTATCTCTAGTGTTATGTTTTAAAAAGGACATGATGATTTCAGGAAAGAGAGCACTGTTTGGAGGATAGCCATACAAGTCAAAAAACTCTGGTCTGCCAGGAGAACTGCTAGCTGGTGCTCTCCAGGTTGGTTATGTGGATGCGTATTTGTAAGCATGCTTGCTGGTCTTAGAGAAACATGAACACTAGGGTGCCAGTAATGAGGGTAACGGCCTACAAATGCTTCTCTGGTGCAGAGATCTGTGGGAGAAAAAAACAAGAGAGCTGCTCAGTGTCCATCCTTGCATGTACTTGAAGAGCATGTGTTTCTGCTCGTTCATTTCTATCATGTTGTCAAATATACTGTACATGATCATATTAATGGTGGTGATCAAAGCCCCTGCAAAGTATAATTCTGCTGTCAGGTTTCCTGTTTAAATCAGGGAATAGTGATCAGCACATTTTTGGTCTGGAGGCAGAGCAAAGTCATACAGTAGGCAAACTCTTTCCTGTCAACCAGTAGGGAACAGTCTTTCATATGTCTGCCGACCATCTGAATGAGCTGCATGCATTCTCTCACACAGCAGCCATTCTCAAAATCAGGCTGCAGCTGTTTCACTGGCATTTGTTCACCATCCACATACAGGGACACAAAATTTGCATCATGAAGTTTAAAGTTGAAAGGGTTCTAGCGTAATTTCTGCTAAAAGCATCATTAACTATGAAGCCAATAACAAGCTGAGAAGCGGTCTCAGAAACAAATTTTCCTCATTGCTGACACTGTTGCTGGACAGTATGCTGAGCACCTTCATGCCCACTCGGTTCACTGGCTATTTAATGTTGGCAGTTACGTAGTGCTTCAGTGTGCACCAAATATGCTCCGGGTGCCACCTACATTTTCTTCACAAATAATGAGACACACATAGAAACCAGCTTGCAGGATCCTCGGGTCTAGAGCACAAAACTTACGATGAGCGGCGGAGGGAACTGGGGTTGTTTAGCCTGGAGAAAAGGAAACTTACAGGGGAGACCTTACCACTCTCTACAACTACCAGAAAGGAGGTTGTAGTGAGGCAGGTGTTGGTCTCTTCTCCCAAGTTGCAAGTGACGGGACAAGAAGAAATGTCTTCAAGTTGCACTAGGGAAGGTTTAGATTCAATAGTAGGAAAAAATTCTTCACTGAAAGGGTTGTCAAGGATTGGAACAGATTGCCCAGGGAGGTGGTTGAGTCACCATCCTTGGAGGTATTTAAAAGACATGTAGATGTGGTGCTTACAGACATGTATTAGTTGTGGACTTGACAGTATTAGGTTTATGGTTGGACTTGATGATCTTAGAGGTCTTTTCCAACCTTAATGATTCTATGATTTACGAGAACAATTCATGAATAACTGATTGTTCAAGATTAAAGCAGCATGTGTGTCTTCAATTTTCTTTTAGAGGTTTCTGTTAAAAAACAACATACAAGTTGAATCAATCTTTTGAAAAATGTATAAATTTTTTAAAAAATTAGGGTTTTTTTCCATTCTTTATTATATATATTTACATATATAAAATCTTCACTGAGAGGGTGGTCAAGCATTGGAACAGGCTGCCCAGGGAGGTGGTGGAGGCGCCATCTCTGGAAGTGTTTAAAAAACGTGTGGACGTGGCACTTCAGGACATGGTTTAGGGGACATGGTGGCACTGGATTAATGGTTGGACTTGATGATCTTGAAGGTCCTTTCCAACCTTAGTGATTCTGTGATTCTGTGATATTTATTTCTAATAAGTTAATTACTTATAACCTAGATAGATCATAAAGAGTTGGAACTGGTATAATTTTAGACTTCAGTGGAAAATTCACAAAAAAATGTTTATATCTTAATGAAAATCTACCACATTCCAACAGCTAATGATGACATACATTAAAAAACATATTTCTGAAAAATATCCCCTTTCACATACATGCATGTAAGTATACACGTATGTTTGTACATGTATTTAAAGTGAATTGTATTTTCTGTTTCATTCTTTACTCAAAGAATTTATACATATATTTCCCTTACTGTCAATCATTTTAACATATTTGATAAGAGGAAACTTGAATCTGGACATTCTAAGGTCTCATAGACTCAAACTGAAGAAAAATAATTTTTGTAATAGGGGTCTATATATTTGTGTTTATATAAGGTATCATCTAATCTCCACAGAATCACAGAACAATTAAGCTAGGAAAGACCTTCAAGATCATCAAGTCCAACCATTAACCCAACACCACCATGCCTCCTAAACCACGTACACACTTTTTTTGAACACCTCCTGTGATGGTGACTCCACCACCTCCTTGGGCAGCCTGTTCTAACGCTTGACCAAACTCTCCGTAAAGAATTTTTTCCTAATATCCAATCTAAGCCTCCCCTGGCACAACTTGAGGCCATTTCCTCTCATCCTATCGCTAGTTACTTGGGAGAAGAGACCCAACACCCACCTCACCACAACTCCCTTTTTCAGGTAGTTGCAGAGAGCGATAAGATCTCCTCTCAGCCTCCT
>NW_010564455.1:2039-2309 GCF_000687285.1 Phaethon lepturus | reverse complement strand
GGCGCAGACGGCGCTGAGAGAGCGGAAACATTGCTGAAAAACATTAAATTTTTATGAATCTCCAAGCAGGCTTGGCGTGAACTCGACTTTGCGGGGTTAAGCCCATCATTATTGGATGCACGCCAGCATGTTTTCCGCTAAAAATAAACTCCTGGCCCAGGGAATGGGGCTATCCCTATGTACAGCCCGTACACCCGCAGCGCGGGGCCGTAGGGTGCCGTGCGGGGGCTGTCGGTGTGCCCGGGGAGGTTTGGGAGGCTGAACGGGGGT
>NW_010564455.1:426-2029 GCF_000687285.1 Phaethon lepturus | reverse complement strand
CTGGGTCACCCAGCCCACGGCAGCACCTCGAGCTCTGCCTCCCATTCCTGCGGGTACCGGTGGGCGAGTCAGACCTCAGCCCCAAACCTCAGTTTCCCCGTCTGAAAATTAAGGATCAATGAGATACCGGAAGGGTAGTGATTCGAATTAATTGCTGTTTGTAAAGTGCTCTGAGGTCCTTGGGTGAAAGATGCCAGCGGAGTGTGATGGCAATGGTGCTGTGCAACCAGCCCGAAGGGCTTTGGTGCGCTGGGTAGGAAGGGATTATTTACTCAAGTTAGCAACAGATGTACGCTCGCATGTGGACGTTTATTATGCAGCTACGCATCCTTGCTGAGTCGGCAGTAATCACTTGGAATGTATTTTGTCTGCCCTAACTACGCAGTTAATTGCGGGTTCCACCTGCCACGGGCACTCGGATGCCGCTGCTTCCCCTCCTTCTCCTCCATGCCTTGTTCACGAGGTCCCGCAGCACGGAGAGTGAAAAGCCCACGAAGGCTTCCGAGTCCAATAGAGGAGTGGCCCCGGCAACCTTCGAATTTCTTTGCCCAGCTTCCATCCAAGCCAGCCTGCAGCGTTACACCACTCCCCATCGCCATCGGCATCCTTCGGCATCCTTCCCCATCCCGCTGCGGGGCTTCCCTGCCAGCCGCCGCCTGCCACTCCCCCGCTGCTGCCCAGAGCCGCGCCGTGATGGATGCGATTAATATACGCTCGGAGAGCAGTCGATCCTTCCGTGCTTGCTTTGAACCTCTGATCATTAATGACTCCATATGGGCACCATTTTTCCTTGTCATGCCACAGCTGTATCTGGAGAGGGAGGGAAGCGAGTCCACTTCCCAGTGGCAAAACCCCCAAGAGCCGCAGCTCCGGAGGTTTACCCACCTTTGGGAAAGGTCAGAAATATAAATAGCTGTTGCCAGGAGGTCCTCAGGCACAGAGCAGGAATTGAGATCGCTGCTCAGCTGCTGCTCGGGTCCAGCAGGGACGGCTCTAATGGCCTTTTTCTGCCTGTTTTTGAACTCTCTCGCTGCTCTCTGCTCCTTTCCTCTCCATCGCTCGCTCCCTCTCTACCTCCCTCCCGCTCATTTCATTTTTTTGAAGGGCCGCAATTCCTTTTCAGTTTTATTTCTCATTAAAAATAAATACCGTTGCTATAATTTACAGTGAGTTTAATTAGAAATGAGTTACGTGATCTAAGCATTAGGATTTAATTGCTCGTTCCTAAAACAATTTTCTCATCTGAAATGTCCCCAGTTAATGATCATTCATTAAATAGGATCTGAGTTTCTTAAGTGAAGTTAGAAGGGCTGCAGATTTCCTCTGATAGCTGCTGCGGCCAGCCCAGCGCCAAGCACGGAGGTCCCTTCGTCCCCCGGACCCGGGGGACGCCCGGGGTGAAGGGGAGCTGGCTGGGCTGGATGCAGGCGTGAGCTGCTGCGGGGCATCTCCCCAAATTCCCCGCGACGCTCCTCTGCTGGGACTGACCATTAAACCTTCCCTTCGCAAATAACTTGCAGAAACCCCATTGGAAACGAGTCTGTGCTGCCCACGCCGCAGCAGCCCCGGCTCCTCCGAGCCCGGGGGGGGCCAAGGCATGGAT
>NW_010564455.1:0-302 GCF_000687285.1 Phaethon lepturus | reverse complement strand
GCGTCAACTGCGGGTTTTTTCCGGGGGGGGGTGTGCAGGAGATGATTCTGATGAGGAATGTTGATTAATCACAACAGAAACACTTACAGGAAGTGTGGAGCGATGTCAATGAGATTACTTTGTGTTTTACTTGCTCGTTTTTATTCCAAAAATTTCTAATCAAAACCACATCTGAAGAGAGCAACCCTTTGCCTGCCCCCAGCCCCGTGCCCCGGCAGAGCCTGGGGGGCACCAGCACAGGCAGGACCCCCCTGCTCCCCACGCTCTCTGCCCTGTGGGGCTGGCAGCTCGTGGGGGGGCAC
>NW_010564454.1:0-1443 GCF_000687285.1 Phaethon lepturus | reverse complement strand
CCACCTCCAGCTGAGCTGGGAGGTGCCGCCTGCCATGGACTGACCTTGTAGCTCAGCTGCCCCTCCAGCAGCCGAGGCATGCACGCTGTGGACGCGTAGGCATCGCTGAGCAGGCTCCCCACCAGCTCCAAGAAGCTGTTGTCGTCTCCCATCTCCAGCGAGGGAGAGTACCGCACGCTGCTGTCGCACAGCTCCATGCGCACCTCGAACAACGGGGCCACGTTGGCCTGAAACAGGTCAGCGCCCTGCATGGTGCTTCACGTCCCGCGGCCCCCCAGCCCCGCGGTCCCCGTGTGCTGGGGACAAAGGGGGACACCGGCACCTCTGGCGCTCGCTGCCCGGGCGCGCCGGGGAGCACTGGGACGGGCACATTTGGCCGCTAAACAAATGGTTGAATAAACGAACAGCGAGCGGTGGGACATCCCGAGCAGGGGCGAAGCAGGGCACCACGACGCAGGGGAAACCTGGACCTACGTCAGGGGCCATGTTGGCGAGCAGCAGCTGCAGAGATTTGTGGACGAGTCTGAAGAGTCCGTCCAGCACGATTCCGTCTAGGTATCCCACATAGTCCAGCCATATCTGCGATGACTTGTCAGCCTTAAACAGACCTGCATTCTCCTGCAAGCAGGAAAAAACAACTAGTATTTGTCAATAAGTACCCAGCAAACGTACCAGCTCCTAACACCGTGAGTGGGTCCTCTCTCATGGCCCCTGTGGGTTTGTCCTGCCTGGCTGTCGCACGGATCCTGCATCCTTCCCTTTCTCCCAGCTGTGCGACACCAGAAGCTGCAGCCAAGACCCCACCCGCGAGGGCAGCGCATTTCCGGAGTCCGTGCGTGGCGTTCAGTGGTCTTTCGCTGGAGCCTCGTCCCAGCAGAGACCACGGAATCGCACCCCGGGTTGGAGCGCGGCGCTCGCAGTTGCAGAAGGGGAGATCCCACTGGGTTCAGAGCGTCGCAGCACGCGGGCGCCGGACACAATCCTTGCTAAACCAACTCCGACTGAAGCGTCCTGGGACGTGTCTCACCTCCACCATCTCCTGGATCTTTACGCCTGCATCCCTAATGGCAGCATGGCGCTTGGTTAAGGTGTTTGCTTTCCCGTCCAGGTCCAAGAGCGCTGCCTCCTTGTTGTCCTTCCTTTCGAACAAGGGAGCGGCTGAGCACTCCTGCAGGGAGAGGACGACAGGGCTGCTCCGCTGTGCTGGGAAGGTGAATCCCTGCAGGAGGCTTCCCCGGAAGGCACGCCTAAAGCGCCGGCAAAAGCTACCTCCATCAGCTGGGTGATATTTTCAACGTTTAACTTTGCTTTCTGGACCCTGGTCTGCAAGTCGTACAGGATCTCCCTCATCTCCTGGATGTACTCCATGACACCTGGGAGGACAACGCACGTCCAAGCTCGGCAGGTTACGCAGATGCCGCCAAGAACAAGCGCGGTTGGGGC
>NW_010564453.1:0-2040 GCF_000687285.1 Phaethon lepturus | reverse complement strand
CTGGAAGTACAGCATCCGTGGGAAAACTTGTCAGGGGCTGACCTGGGTGATGTCTCCCGTGCGCGGGCCGCAGGGACTGATTCCACGGCCGCAAAAGGAGCGCTGGCCTCGGCGGGGTTTGGGTCAGATTCCATACCTGGCCAAGGTAAGTGCTGCCCGGTGCCCAGGGACTGGGGCTCCCCAACTGGGGGCTGTCACCTGAAAGGCTTTTTTGAGTGCCAGAGCCTCAGCAGAATGCGCCCACCCGCTGCCAGCTGTGCTGCTGTGCGGGGCTGGACGAGGCCCTCGGCCA
This sequence comes from Phaethon lepturus, assembly GCF_000687285.1. NCBI lineage: Eukaryota > Metazoa > Chordata > Aves > Phaethontiformes > Phaethontidae > Phaethon > Phaethon lepturus. The sequence continues at coordinate 1,748 of NW_010564453.1, read as the reverse complement.
AAGCTTCCGAGGGAGAGAAAAATGTGCATCAGCTCCCTCTGCGTTGCTTTGAAAATCTCAGCTTAGAAGGAATGTTTTAAAACTTGTGCCTTGATCTTTGCTGTCCAGAACAGGCCGTCTCTAAAGCCTTTTCAGCTGTGAAAGGGTACGGTAGTCCCTGTTTTGTGACCCTTGAGGTTTTTGCTAAACAGTTTGAATATTTGGTATGGGGTGATGCATGGTTTCTTTCACTCCCCCCACTCTTATCTCACGTGCTATCCTCATTGCCCCGAGGCTCCCCGGGAGCAAATGCTTCAGAGGCTTTGTGGAGATGCCAGGTAGGGTTTCACAGCTGGGAGTCAGACACAGTCTCTGCCAAACACAGAGATGGCAGCAAGTGAATCCACAGGCCAGGAGTAAGTGAGATGCAGGAGACTCTGCAAAATGAGGAGTGTGACAGCACTTGGTCTTCTTTTCCAGATCTAGACGTGGGACCCTGCGAGGTGGTTATTGTGAGTTACCTCACAGCACAAAAGGACACATCTCTGGCACATCTTTCCTTGTTTTTTCTGGTTTTCCCTGTAGTGTGCTGTCAAACGCTGGCACCTCCTGGCCCTCCCTTCTCATTTCTTTCTTTCTGTGTCATTCCTCTGCTTTTCTTCTGCCTTTCCCTGGGTAATTTCTCATGAAACTCCGCATGTTTCCTGATTTTTTTTGCAGACATGATACCTGAGGCTCATGAATGGACACCAGCAAAGATTGCCTCAATGAATATTGATTCCAGAGCAAGGAAGACATTAAGGAAAATCTCTTGGTCTGTTTTTTCCCAGTGGACCACACTCAAGTAATGGTAGACAACAAATGGTAGGGTTTTCTTGTTCTATAAAAAGCTAGCAGGCTCAGTGATATTTCCATGTAAATAATTTCCAGTATTTCTTCTGAAATGGCTGAAGCCATTAAAACATTTTAGAGATTAAATCACATCAAGTATTTTTGTAAGTAAATCTGCTATGACGTTGATACAAACCACCTCTCAAAACACCAAGCTTTTATTAAAAAAAAGAAAGCTTTATACATTTTATTTCAGGAACACATATTTTCAGAAATATTTGCAGTCCAAATATGTGACCAGCCCCTGCAGCTCTTTAAAACGCTAATAATTATTAATTCTGACTGTGCTAAATTTCCATCCAGAGGCTATTTTTAATGGCTGAGTTACCAACCCTAGAAAAAATGGGGGACTGATGAAAGGAATAGTTGAGACAACAGTGAGCACCACTTACCATTATTTATATTAACAACCAAAAAGAAAGTATACTCAGGCCAGCAAACAACTCCTTAGCATCGGTTTATTCATCCGAATAGTTGGGTCAGGACCATGTTGTACCAGAAACTGTACAAACACAGAATGAAAGCACTCCAGACTCCGGTAATGAACAGCGCAAGCAGATAGGGCTCTTTCCACTTCTCCCACTTAATCCTTTCTTTCAGGAGTTGCCAGCTCTTGACAGTTTAAACAAGTGAAATTAAATAAAGAAGTCAATTGTTGCATTACCTGCGTAAGAGTGGCAGGAAAAGACTTTCAGCATGGTCATGCAGAAGATGGGGCGTTTTTCTTTGGCGGTGCAATTAAAACCACCAGGTCTTGGTTTACCCTTCAGCGTCTCGGGCCTTGTCTGGCACTGCGAAGTGCACTGGCCGGGAGCCTGGGGGTATGCCAAATGGGGCGGGGGGGATATAAGGGAGCAGAAAGTGAGGAGGGCCAGTAG
>NW_010564452.1:0-223 GCF_000687285.1 Phaethon lepturus | reverse complement strand
GCCCAAGCCAGGCTTACTCCCACATCACATCTGAGCACAGGGACGACCCGCGCCGTCCCCCCGGCCCCGCAAACCTCCCCCGGCAGGAGCCAGCAAAGGGATGCAGCCAAAGGAGCCAACTATTCGCACCCGAAGCGCCCGACCTCGCCCCCTCCGAGGGCCACGAGCTGCCCAGAGGGATCTCGAGGGCGAAAGCCTCGGGCTCGGCGGCAGGGCCTGCTTC
>NW_010564451.1:0-569 GCF_000687285.1 Phaethon lepturus | reverse complement strand
ACCCCCATTCCCACCTCCAGCCCGGCTCTCTCCTGACCCCCATCCTGGCTCTATCCCAGCCTCATCCCGGGCCCCATCCTGGCCTCATCCCGGCTCTACCCTGCCCCCCATCGCAGCTCTATCCCACCCATCCTGGCTCTACTCCAGGGCCATCGCAGCCCCCATCTCACCTCTCTCCTGGCCCCCTGCCCGACTCTATCCCAGCCCCATCCTAGCTCCCACTCCAAGGCAACTTCCCTGGCTCCTCCAGCAGCCCCGCGCCCCCCCAGCCCCGGTCCTGACCCTTTTTTTTTGGCTGTGGGAGCACACCCTGGCGCTGGATTCTCCAGTGCCGCCCAGTTCATCCCTGCTATCCCAGCACCGGTGCCACGTTTTGCAGCCCAAACCCTGCCAAGCCAAGACCCGTCCCAGCCCTGTGTCCCTGGGGCTGGATTTGTCCCTCTCCCTTCCCTCGGCCGGTCCCTCCCAGGGACAGACCAGCTCCGCACGGGGCCATATCGCGTTTGGGCCCCTCCATGTGTGCGCCCACCCTGGGCTCCGCCTGGGCAGAGGTGACCCCTCTCCTGGCC
>NW_010564450.1:0-1046 GCF_000687285.1 Phaethon lepturus | reverse complement strand
AAGCACTACAACTCCTTAGCAACAACTAAAATCTTCAATGTGTTATCAAAATTATTCTCATACTAAATCCAAAACACAGCACTATACCAGCTATTAGGAAGAAAATTAACTCTATGCCAGCTGAAACCAGGACAGTATCCACCCCTTATTCCATACCATCTATGTCCTGCCCAGGTCCTACACTTTTCAATACATTCCAAGTATTCATTGTCATTCTTCCTGTCTTTTAATACATACGCACAGACATCATTCCCTTAGTCTATGGGCCATCCCTCTAAAATGTCCATTGACTTTGTGCTCCATCCGTCATAACAGTCTCTCAACGCAGAGGAGATGGTGTGTGGTACTGGACTGCTGCATGCTACATCTGGGGCTTGTAGCCGGTATATCTGGCATATCCCATGCCCACGGTCTGCAGGTCAAAGATGTCAACCTCAAGGAAGTTGCTGGGCACAAGTTGCTGAAGCCAGTTCTGGTTCCATCACTGCTGCACTTTGCTTGGTTTCATTAAAGTTCATTCCTCATTAATCTGAGTGATTCTTACTGTAATACTGTTGATATAGTATGTAACAACAATAATAGTGATGACATACAGTATTGTGTAGCAATTAGCATAATACAATTAAAATCATTGGCTATTTTCACCCAAAATCAAATCTCCTTGAGGTACACATCGGACTTCCCCATCCTCCCGCATCACCCACCAAGTGCACCCAGGTCCCTGGGCAAAGGCAGTCCCACAAATGGGTTTGCCCTTGCCTGAGGCAGGAATAACCCAGACTTTCTTTCCCAGCATATTTTTTACATGCACCACATGGACTTTATCCCCTTCAACAGTACGTAAGAGTTTTGACTGGGAAGGGCCAGCCCAACTGACAGATCCCCTCGTGTTGACTAACCAGGTGGCTTTGGCTAAATGTTTATCCCAAGGTTTGAATGTCCCACCACCCATTACTCTTAGTGTAGTCTTCAACAGTCCATTGTATTGCTCGATTTTTCTGGAAGCTGGTGCATGATAGGTGTCGTGGTTTAGCCCCAGTCGGCAA
>NW_010564449.1:289-2367 GCF_000687285.1 Phaethon lepturus | reverse complement strand
GCAACCCCGCGGCGGGCAGGGGCCAGCCGGGACGGGTAATCCAGGGAACAGCCGCTCTAATCAGCAGCCAAAACAGCCGGATTACAGCCCGCTGAGGGTGCTTAGAAAGCGGCAATATGGTGTCTGTCCCTGCAGCAGTGACCACCCAGCAAACCGGGGCTTCGGGCACAACGCCGGAGCAAAGCCACCACAGGGTCACGCAACGGCCTGTGGTGCTCAGGGATGGGAGGGTTGGGAAAGGTCAGAGCTGGAACGGCCAACCGGATCCATCCGCAGATGCGCGCGAGCACTCTGCCGCGCTGCTGAGGTCAGGACACTCTGACCAAACCTCAGCCCCGCAGTTCATGCAGGAATCCAGCAACGAGCTCCTCGTGCCTGAAAACCAGCGCCTGCAGCCACCGGCATCGACTTTAACCCCACCACGGACCCAGCCCATGCACTGCCGGGTCGGCATGAAGCATCGGAGCAGCGTCATCCAACGCTTCGTTTGTTCAAGAGGTTTGAATCCTCTCTCTTCGCGCTTCCTTGTGGAGGTCAGCAAAAGCCCCGCTCCCGTGAGACGCCACGGTCCTCCGGACCCGGCACAACTCCCAGGCTGCTTTCATACATAATTAGCAATGACTTGTTTATTAAATAACTTCGCCACCGGGAGGTTGGAGTTAATCAGTGATTTCGGACGGGACTGCGGCTGCTGGCAGGTTCCCCCCTCTGATTCATCGTTCGAGTAAATGAATAAAACCAGATGAGCAGAGACTCCCCCACCTCCAGCAGCAGCTTCTGCTGTCGTGTTCGTGCGCAAGAGCCCAGGGAAAGGGCTGCCCTGGCTCGGCACCTGCCGGAGATCGACGTTCGAGGGTGCCAAACCCATCGGAAGATGACCCCAAGGACCGGTGCAACAGGCACAGTTGCTGCACTTGCCCCACACGGGACCCCCCTCGAGGCAGGGAGAGCATCACCACCGTGGCCTCGCAGCACCCCCAGACCCCATTTCGGTGCCTTTACCGCACGCACGGCCCCCAGTCAAAACACCGCGCCGAGCCTCGTCTCAGCACCACACGCGGGGAGGCCAAATCCCGCCTCCCCAAATCCCAGAACTTCATTTTACCATGGAAAGTTTACAAATAGGTACACCCTACAAACCATGCTTCAAGGGAGAAATCCAAAACCACTCGGATGTGCTCAAGCGCAAGAAAAATTGCATAATCTGTCCAAGATGGCCCCAAGACTGAAGATCCAGGAGGTGCCGCAGTTTCTGCTCAGCCTTTTGCTGCAACCATGAGAGCACGTTGCGCTACTGTCCCGCCAAGGCATCACCGTATGCCTCGCTTCACACACTCAGCATGGCTTCGTACGGCAAAACGTTTGCCAGAGGGACAGAGAACCCATTGTAGGATGAATAGGACTATTGACTGGGCTCAAACAGCAGATCAGGTTTGAGTAACACACTGAAAACATGAACTATTTCCATGGTATTTTAAGAGATAAAAGTTCTGTGCTTCATGAAAAACAAAGTTAGCCCTTGGAAGGACTGCCTGGTTGCACAGCTAAAATTATGCCCCCGCTGCCCACCAGCCCAGCACCCTGGCCACATCATTTTGCCACCCCCAAATCAATAATGTTTGGGGTTATCTTGGGAGCCTTGCCAGGCTAGGATGTTTTTGCACAGCTTCCCAAGACTCCTGATAAAAGGTACTGAGATCCAAGGGAAATGATGCCAGAAGGACCATCGGGTCTCCTGGAAAGATGGTTGGATTTCCAGGAAGATGGAGGAGGTTTCGTGTCCCGGGGACACAAGGCAACCCTCACCCGTGGCAGTCATGGTTGCAGCGTCCAGCCCTGTTCGAAGGCGAAGGGGAACAGCCCCGCTGCAGGGAGAAGGAGGGTTTGCTGGCAGTGGTTGACTTTGCCTGTGCGTTGCCAGGCAGGTCGTGCCAAGGACGAATGGGGACAGATTTAAAAAAAGAGAGAAAGCAAGAAGGAAGCCCCTGCGTAGCTCACACTGGAGGGGCAGGGGCAGGCAGCCCCTTCTCCCGCAGCGAGCCCATGCAGAGAAGGCAGGAGCCTGACCTCAGCCCCCA
>NW_010564449.1:0-261 GCF_000687285.1 Phaethon lepturus | reverse complement strand
CTCCCCAGCCGCAGCCCTGGCACCAGCTCACCGGAGCCCCGGTGGCAAGATGCCACTTTACCAAAAACTTTAAAATCAGTAAAAACAACTGCAGGGAGATAAGAGCTGCATGGGGCACTCAGAAAGATCTGGACACGGATGCATGAGGCGTCACAGGCTCCTGCCTGCTGCTCCCATCACGTGTGCTAGAAACAGTCCAAACCCGCACCGCGTGTTCGGGTAACCGACTCAAAAAAAGCCCACGGTGGCGGCTGGAAGCCA
>NW_010564448.1:0-237 GCF_000687285.1 Phaethon lepturus | reverse complement strand
CTCAGGCGTTTGGCTTTGCTGTGGGAAGCCCTCATCATTTTGTGCTGTTTTACTCATAGCCAAAAATATGATGAAACCAGAACTGAATGTGTTTTTTTCTGCCTTATTACAGTAAGCATCATAAATTATTCACCCATGAGACTCAACCACATTTCTTACTCAAAAGGAGCTTCCTCCTGTCTTCAGGGGCTCAGACCTCGGAGCCTCCCCGGGCTGGTGGTGGAGCTCACGGCTTTT